>NW_027556896.1:0-29655 GCF_041903045.1 Epinephelus lanceolatus | reverse complement strand
GAATTCCCATAATGCAGCTTGACAGAGGGAGAGAAGAGATACAGATGCTGGAAAGATGCAGCCAGTTTACAGAGCAGGGGTGAAGGTGTGCATATGGACGGTCGGGACATGTCTGTAACTCATTCACATTTCCCTCACACTGTTCTGTGCATGAAAATATGGGATACATTACTGGACAATCCTTTTTTTTGTCTGATCAGAAGTGTTTTCACTTAGTTTTGTTTTTCCAACGTCACTGTGAATCAGCACACAGCCACAACATTTGTCATCCAGAGAAGCTGTGTCTGTCAGACTGTCTGATGTTGATGAGACCATCTCAGCCGAGCAATAACGTAATGCACAGCAGACTATAGGCTAAATAGATTTTTGAATTTATTCTTATAAATTAATTTTTTTCTCAAAATATTTCTACTTTTTTAAACAAAATATTACATATTATTATTATTCCCTCAAAATTAGCAACTTTTTTCTCAAAATATTATAACTTTCCCACCCTCAAAACATCACTATTTTGGGACGTCAGTGGCGTGGTGGATAGTGCCGGCGCCCCATGTATAGAGGTGATGCCTCACTGCAGCGGTCGCAGGTTCGGCTCCGGCTTGCGGCCCTTTGCTGCATGTCAACCCCCACTCTCTCTCTCTCACCCCATTTCACTCTGTCCTGTTCATTAAAAGGCAAAAAAGCCCCAAAAAATAATCTTAAAAAAGCACTATTTTTTCAACAAAATATTACAACGTTTTTTAAACTAAATATTACAACTTTGATCTCAAAATATTTCTACTTTTATGACTAGAAAACATTACATATCATTATCATCATTCCTTCAAAATTAGCAACTTTTTTTCTCAAAATATTATAACTTTTCCGCCCTCAAAATATCACTACTTTCTGATCAAAATATTACAGCCTTTTAAAACTAAATATTACAGCTTTTTTAAACTAAATATTACAACTTTTTAAAACTCAATATTACAACTTTTATCTCAAAATATTATAACTTTTTTCTCAAAAATGTCTACTTTTTAAAAAGAAAATATTACATATTATTATTAATATTGCCCCAAAATAAGCAACTTCTTCTCAAAATATTATTATTTTAACTTTCCCACCCTAAAAATATCACTACTTTCTGAACAAAATATTAAAACTTTTTTCTCAAAAATGATAGAGCTTATTTTTCTCAAAATACCACTACTTTTTCAAACAAAATATTACAACTTTCATCTCAAAATATTACAACTTTTTTCTCAAAAATTACTACCTTTTCAAACAAAATATTACATATTATTATTATTCCCTCAAAATTAGCAACTTTTTTCTCAAAATATTATAACTTTTCCACCCTCAAAACATCACTATTTTTTCAACAAAATATTACAATAAATCTTTTTTCTTAAAATATCAAAAATAATTCTCAAAATATAACTAAATATTACAACTTTTATCTCACAATATTTTAACTTTTATTTCTCAAAAATTTCTACTTTTTAAAAAGAAAATATTACATATTATTATTAATATTCCCCCAAAATAAGCAACTTTTTCCCAAAATATTACAACTTTCCCACCCTAAAAATATCACTACTTTCTGAACAAAATATTAAAACTTTTTTCTCAAAAAAGTTAGAGCTTATTTTTCTCAAAATACCACTACTTTTTTAAACAACATATTATTATTATTATTCCCTCAAAATTAGCAACTTTTTTCTCAAAACATTACTTATTTTAGTCTCAAAATATTAAATAACTTTTCCACCCTCAAAACATCACTATTTTTTAACAAAATATTACAATAAATCTTTTTTCTTAAAATATAAAAAAATCTCAAAATATCACTATTTCAAAAATATTACAGTGTTTTTTAAACTAAATATTACAACTTTCATCTCAAACTATTCTAACTTTTTTTTTCTCAAAATATTTCTACTTTTTCAAACAAAACATTACATATTATTATTATTCCCTCAAAATTAGCAACTTTTTCACAAAATTACTTATTTTATTCTCAAATATTGCAGTGGACTTATCAAAGAACACAGATGTGTTGGTTGTGTTTTGAATGTGCAGAAAGTTTTCAACATGAATAGAAATCTTGATCTTGATCTGAAACATATATGAGCTATTAAAGTCCAGTCAAAGGCAGAGTCATTGTTGTGAACAGATACCACATGCACATTTAAAAAGGTCACTTCCCCCTAAAAGAAGACACAGAAGAGCACTGAAGACTGAATCATGTCCACGTGTGTGTGTGTGTGTGTGTGTGTGTGTGTGTGTGTGTGTGTGTGTGTGTGGACTCAGCAGAGAAAACACCTTTTGTGTCACCTGCTGCCTGAATTTTGGTCTGTCCTTTACATAAATAAAGACATTTCCACCAGAAACTGTTGCAAAAAAAAATTCATCAGAATGGAGGAAATGAAGTATCTGATGCCCAAATTCCCCCCTGACCCCTCCTTTAATGTGTGTCCCCACGTTGTTGAAATAAAACCTACACCCTTGTTACAGAGCGACACACTGACTTCAGTTATCTAAGAAAAGAAAAATACATAACTGAGCACATTTACTCAGCTACTGTACTGAAGTACTTTAACTGAGTATTAGTACTTTCCCTGCAGTAGAGCATATTCCTCTGCCACTCTAATACATTCATTTACACCACAGGCATCATGAAATTAACTGCAGCCAAGATTAAAAGAAACAAACTGTGGAAACAGCATGTGAGACTTTTCCATCGTCAGCGTGTCAAACTGAATGTAAACAAAATGACCCTCAGCCTTCATAACATTATTGTATAACAGTGTGACATACAGATCTATTTATAGCCTTCCTGTACCTGCGCTGCGTGGAGGTATCAGACCATGTCACGTCTCAGTCCGTCACGATGTCACTGTCTCTGCAGCAGAAGGCCAGCTGTTGCCAAAAGCAAATGTTTGAGCTGTTGTTCATTGTGTTTCCGTCTGCGGTGACGTTAGCATGAGACACAATGAAAAGGTCATTACGTCATCGGACCAGGAAACTCCCTGCAGGTGACGAGTCACAGTCTGACTTCTTCTTCAAATTGATTTAAGAGCCACAGGTTTCTGGAAGTTTGTTTCAGATGGTGGAGCATTAAAAGTGAACGCTGCCTCTCCAGGTTCAGATGGATTCTGGGAACACAGTGTTTCTGCCAAATACGTTACATTTGTACAGTTAATGCATATCATGACAGTGTTTCTAAAGTGATGTCATACATGAACTGACTGTATCACTGAGAGGTGGATGGGATGGTTGATGGCATGACACATGTAGGCGAGATGCCCCCAAAGCTAAAGACCACCGTTCATACTGACCAAGTCATTGCTGTGTTTCCTACCAGGTTAGTGCCATGAAAAGAGCCCGGTTTTTACTGATACATCCCTGCGTTTCCTGCCACATTAGTGCCACGGAAAGCAGCTGATTTTTGCTAAAACATCTTTGCGTTTCCTGCCAGGAAAGTGCCACGAAAAGAAGTTAGTTTTTACCGAGTCATTGCTGTGTTTCCTGCCAGGTTAGTGCCACAAAAAATGGCCGATTTTACCAAGACATCTCTGTGTTTCCTGCCACATTGGTGCCATGGATAGCAGCTAATTTTTGTCTGAACATTGTTGTGTTTCCTGCATTTCCTGCCAGGAAAGTGCCAAAAAAGCAGCTGATTTTTGTAGAGACATCCCTGTGTTTCCTTCTGACTTAGTGCCACGAAAAATGGCTGATTTTTACTGAGATATCAAGGTGTTTTCTGCCAGGATGGGGCCACAAAAGCTGTTTGTTTTTTTCTGAGTCATCCTTGCATTTCCTGGCAGGAAAGTGCCACGAGAAGTGGTTGTTTTTTACTGAAACATCAAGGTGTTTTCTGCCACACAGAGTGGTCACTTTGTACAGAGTCATTGCTGTGTTCCCTGCCTGGATAGTGCCATTAAAAATCAGCTGATTGTTACCGAGACATCCTTGTGTTTCCTGCCAGGCTAGTGCCCCAAAACTGAATACTTTAAGCCAAAACATGACCTTTGACAAACCATAACTAAGTGGTTTTGTGCCTCAATCTAACCACGTGTTAACCACAGCCTTGTTGATAAAGTTTTAAACCATCCGCCACATAATGGCATAAAAACGTGTTGTATTGTGATTTTTAGAAACGCAAACACAGACATGATTCACACTGTCTAAGAGGTCAGAACAGAGCAGCAGCTCAGAAATGAACCATTCAGTATTTTATAGAACAGCTGTAGTGTTTCAGGGTCATGTTAAAGTTAAGAAGGAAGGAGTGAGAGAAGGAAGGAAGGAAGGAAGAGAAGTAGGTAGAGAGGAAGGAAGGAAGAGAAGGAGGTAGAGAGGAAGGAAGGAAGGAAGAAAGGAAGAGAAGGAGGTAGAGAGGAAGGAAGGAAGGAAGGAAGAGAAGTAGGTAGAGAGGAAGGAAGGAAGGAAGGAAGGAAGGAAGGAAGAGAAGGAGGTAGAGAGGAAGGAAGGAAGAGAAGGAGGTAGAGAGGAAGGAAGGAAGGAAGGAAGAGAAGGAGGTAGAGAGGAAGGAAGGAAGGAAGGAAGGAAGGAAGGAGGTAGAGAGGAAGGAAGGGAGGGAGGGAGGAAGGAAGAGAAGGAGGCAGAGAGGAAGGAAGGAAAAGAGAAAGAGAAGAAGAAAAAAAGAAGGAAGGAAGGAAGGAAGGAAGGAGGTAGAGGGGAAGGAAGGAAGGAAGGAAGGAAGGAAGGAAGGAACAGACGAGGAAATGGGATGGGAGGAAAAGAAGGAGGGAGAGGGGAAGGAGGGGAGGAAGGAAGAGAAGGAGGAAAAAGGGAGACAAGAAGGAAGGAAGGAAGGAAGGAAGGGGGAAGAGAGCAAGGAAGAAGGACAGGGATAGAGGGAGGAGGGAATAAAGGAGGATAAGGAGGAAGGAAGGAGGAGAGGAAGGAAGGTTGGAAAGAAGGAAGGAAGGGGGGAAGAGAGCAAGGAAGAAGGACAGGGATAGAGGGAGGAGGGAATAAAGGAGGATAAGGAGGAAGGAAGGAGGAGAGGAAGGAAGGTTGGAAAGAAGGAAGGAAGGAAGGAAGACATGAGTGAAAAAGGGGGGGAAGAGAGGAAGAAAAGAAGGAAAGGAGAGAGGAAGGAAGGAAGGAAGGAAGGAAGGAAGGAATAAGGGAGGAAGACAGGGAGGTAGAAAGAACAGAAGGAAGGAAATAAGGAAATGAGGAAGGAAGAAGGGGAAGAGGGGAAGACTGGAGGAAAAAGGAAGAGAGGCAGGTAGAAAGGCAGAGAGGGAGGGAGGACAAGATGGTCGTGGTTATTTTATAAAGATACAAATAAATATAAAGTGATCCAGGTTCATGTGGACTACAGTATATTGTCCTTGTGCTCATTTATTATGTTCCATACATTAATTCAATAACATGTGTCCCTATATCCGGCCTGGGAAAACAAAATGAGTCTCTTTTCTTTGACAGGCAGGAAGCTGCATCAAGATCAGAGATCTGGACTGATGTGGTCTCTGGTGGTCTTAGTGAGGATTCATTCTGATCTGAGACCTGCACAGACGCCGTCACACCGGTCGAGACCACTGAGTTTTTCTAAATCCTGCTGAGACAGAAGTCCTTTTATTCTCCATATATCCTTCAGGGAATTTTGTCTTAATGTGGAAGTTAGAGTTTAGGTCTGGGTCCAGGTCTACGCCCAGATCTCTGTCCTGATTTGTGGACTTTAATGTTGAGAGTGAAGCTGAGCGCCGACTGTCAGGTCCTGAAAATGGAAATATAGGACAGAGGGAAATTAAAAAAGAGAAGACGTTTCTGATGAAGCTGTGTGTTGCTGCCAGTCTGTAATCTGTAGGACGTGTGTGTGTGTGTGTGTGTGTGTGTGTGTGTGTGTGTGTCTTCTGGGTGGCATAATAAACAGGGACACACACACGTCCTGAGGGCTTTGAAGAGTCTGTTTTTGACCTTAAATAGACCTCCATGTGACACAGACCTCCGCCCACGCCTCCGTCTGGCCTGATGGGACGGGGCAGGTCGCCCACAGACCTGCAGGATGGATCCACAGTGAGATTTACAATCACTGGACTCTGTTTGGACTCTCACTTCCTGATGTGTCTTTTCCAAATAAATGGATTCTCTCTCTGGAAAGCAGCTCAGGACGACCGGACACACCGGAAAATTCTGCAGACGGAGACGTTTTGTTTATCAGTTTTTAGCAGATGTAGAGGGAGGTGGAGCTCCTCGTCACCGAGGTGGAGGAGCAAGCGGCATCCTTTGAATACCACAGAGAGAAAATACGACGTTACAAACTGCACACGCTAACTATCAGCGGGTAAATGTTCACATGTAATGTAGGAAGGTAAGGATGGAAGGAAGGAAAAGAGAAGGAGGAAGGAAGGAAGGAAGGAAGGAAGGAGGTAGAGAGGAAGGAAGGAAGGAAGGAGGGGAGGAAGGAAGGAAGGAAGGAAGAAAGGACGGGAGGAAGAGAAGGGAGGAGAGGGGAAGGAAGGGAAGAAGGAAGGAGGGGAGGGAGGGAGGGAGGGAGGAAGGAAGGAAGGAAGGAAGGAAGGAAGGAAGGAAGAGAAGGAGGTAGAGAGGAAAGAAGGGAGGAAGGAAGGAAGGAAGGAGGGGAGGGAGGAAGGAAGGAAGGAAGGAAGGAAGGAAGGAAGAGAAGGAGGTAGAGAGGAAGGAAGGGAGGAAGGAAGGAAGGAGGGGAGGAAGGGAGGAAGGAAGGAAGGAAGGATGGATAGAAGGAAGGAGGGGAGGAAGGAAGGAAGGAAGGAAGGAAGGAAGGAAGGAAGGAAGGACGGGAGGAAGGACGGGAGGAAGAGAAGGAGGGAGAGGGGGAGGAAGGAAGGAAGGAAGGAAGAAAGAGAAGGAGGTAAAGAGGAAGGGAGGGAGGAAGGAAGGAAGGAAGGAAGGAAGGAAGGAAGGAAGAGAAGGAGGCAGAGAGGAAGGAAGGAAACGAGAAGGAGAAGGAGAAAAAAGGAAGAAGGAAGAAAGGAATGGAGGGAGGATGGGAGGAAGAGAAGGAGGGAGAGGGGAGGGAAGGAAGGAAGGAAGGAAGGAAGGAAGGAAGGAAGGAAGGAAGGAAGAAGAGAAGGAAGGAAATAAGGAAGTGAGGAAGGAAGAAGGGGAATAGGGGAAAACGGGAGGCAAAAGGAAGAGAGGCAGGTAGAAAGGCAGAGAGGGAGTGAGGAAGGACAAGATGGAGAAGGAATTTTTAAAGGAAGGAATGAAGATTATGTGGTTTTCAGGGTTGATGAGGTGAACTTGTCTTCATGATGTCCAACATTTATATTTGCTTCTCTGCACTCTTTCTGTTGAAATAAAAAAATAAAGATCTGTGAAAATAAAAATGTGACAGAGCTGCGTTAATGTTCTGAGTCTCGTCTGGTTCAACAAACAAAAAGACAAATGAAACATTACCTCCGGCCTCATTCATCAGCCGGTTCCTCGTCCTCGCTGAATAAAACAGTCAGACATAAACCAAGAAACCTTTCAGACGCTGAGACTGAAACAAACACAGAGTCCAGAGAGGTGAGGTGGTGGAAAGGCTCATTCCTCTCGTGTCTCAGCGGCTAAATGTTGATGTTAACGCTGGAACGGCTGCAGCTCAGAGGAAAGGTGCAGATGACGTGAAAATATCCAAAATATCCCAAAGTAGGTTTCTGTCTCAGTGAGAGGCTGGAAACTGGAGCTGGAGGATTATTATTTATTTACCTGAATTTATTGGATCCATTTATACCACTAAATGTTGACATTTAAATGCTGGTGTGACGTGTGCACACTGTCGTCTTTATTTAAAGGTTAACTTTCAGAAAATAAACTGAAGTCAGCTTCCTGTTGCCGTGAGAGAGCCAAGCACCTGCTCATCGGACAAAACAGTTGACTGTGACCGACCGTCATCGTGTTGATAGAACGTTGGAAATAAATTACATTCATAATCAGAGTAACATTACTATCTGTAAAGTTACTATATTTCATTTGGACCATTGGCTCCATGATACTGAGTAGCTAGCTGTTTGCAAATTACTTTATTATCTAACGTTACGAGTAACCAAAAGCAGATCCATGCAGATTAGCAGCAAGGTGGCTAACGTTAGCTCAGGTTACGGTTAGCCCCTTGGACGCCTCTGCATTGAGCCCGGTCTCATTCCGAAGTCGGCGTAATCCGGCGCTCTGGCAGTGACTTGCATCATCAGACACTGACAAAAAAAGCCATCCTTTAATGTCGGCATGATACGTGGCTGGTTCCCGTTATAGTTTATTGGCGCTCGGCGGCATCAGGGGGAAACAAGGTGCGACAATAACAAAAGTTAAGGCGGCCAAAGTCCAGCGCTGCCAGGTGGGAAATGTAGGATTATCGTACCAGAGACTCAAAATTCTCGTATTTTGAGGGAAATTATCGTACATCCATCATAACCAAAATAACAATCCTACTGACGCGCTACAGGCAAATATAGTCATTCTAGTGTTTACTTTTTTGGTTTACTTTTTTTCCATTTTCCTTGCTTCTGTTTTTCCTCTTCTTCTTCTTCTTCTTCTTCTTCTGTTTTGAATCTCATTCTCGCTCGACTTCCTGACGGGTCCTAGCGCCTCGTGGGGTGGGTACAGCTGACCATTCAGCCAATTGTGCTCATTGCTCAGAGACAAACGTCACCCGTATCTCACGCTAAGCAAAGTGCGATTGGCTGGAAACATGTCACATGGGAACAGATGCCTTCAGGGCTCACAAAAAAAAAACTCTGGCATACTGATTACAAGCACACATTCATGAAATGGTCAAATTATCCTACATTTGGCCTTTTTTGGGATTATTGATCGTACATCATACAGAGGGCCAAATTATCGTACAAATACGATAATTATCGTACACTTGGCAACGCTGCCAAAGTCCCAGTAGGGTGGGAGAGGTGGTGGATGGGTCCAACAAACACCAACTTACACCCGAGAGAGGGGTGTTCACGTCCTGTAAGATTAGAAAGCCAAACCCTGTTCTTTTTTCCAAAACCCAACCACATCAACTCAACGTCAGTTCGCATTGTTGTACTGACGTAGCGCTTTTATTTTGAAAGTCACTGGATGTAAATGGTAAATTCTGAATTTTGAAAGAAGATAATGTAAGTCCCAGAACGTCAACAACGGACAAACCCAAAAAGGAAAAGAAACATGGGTAAATCTTTAATTCAATGTTCATGTTTTTGAACACCGCTCTCATGGGGAAAGTTCTGGTGTAAAACCATGTATTTGTGACCCAGCGACCACCCCAACCTGTCTCCTCGGGATGGCAGGCTTGGACTCAGAACCACTTTCTGTTTTACCTCCATCAGCACACTGGTCACATCATCGCAGCCTTCCAAAATACGTGGGATGCTCATCATTACCTGGGAAATGTACGAATTTTGGTTCATTACTGTTCGTAGAAAAGTACAAACAGTGCATGAGACTAGCCTGAATTAAGATATGGGGCACTGGATTTGATGGATTTACTGGTTATCAGACAACAAATGAGACACGAATTAGCTAGCTACCCCTGCTGATGCTCCCCAACGCCAAATTCTGGGATAGCAAAGGAATGACACACCTTACTCTCACTATGATTGGCTAATAGTCCTTGCCTTTATTAATCAGATTGATAAGGTTTAGGTAAAAGGAGCAGGATTGGTTGGGGTTAGGTAAGAATGTCAGGGTCAGCCAATCAGAGGCAGACCATTCCTTCGCTATCCGAAGATTCACAAATTTGCCACCAGGACACCAATTCCCTGGGAGTGGACGGCAGTTTGGCTTAGCTGCTTCCAAATTCTGCCAGTGCAAACCCCCACCTCAGGGTAGCTGCAGCAAGAGTTTGCTGATCCGACGGAAACTCGGGGCGGATGAGAGGGCAGTCCAGACCGTTAATGCCCAGGTGTTCGGTCTTGCTTTGGCTGAACGTGAGTCGCTACAGGGAGCTAAGTGAAGGTCCATCACCCTGGGACTCTACATTGTGGTGGGTGCCGGTTGTTTGTTGATGTTAATAGAATCCATTTCTTAGCTAACGTTAGCCAGGTTTGTACACTGTTAGCGCTGTAGCAGAGTGGCAAGTTGGAACACACATAACGTCACATCCTTTAGATATTCGTCTTGAGCCCAAAGTCAGTCCACAGACTGTTAGGTAACCAAGAAAGATAGGGAAGGTCTCTATTTTTGAGTTCCATTGCAACCTGTTCATCCATTGGCAATAAAAAACAATAAATACATATATAAAGTTGCAAAAGTACCTTTGAAGTTTTCTGGCTCTGTCTTTTACATGTCCCCACCCCAGAATACGACATCAACCCACTTCAGCCCACTTGATTCATCAGAAATGTGTTAGAATTTAAATATTTATGAAAGGAGTGGGTGCTCTGTTGCCTCGGGACAGTGACATACAGTGAAAGCGTCAGACTGACATGTTGTTGTTTTCTGTCGAACACGAGAACCACATGATGCTGTCGACGAGCTGTCAGGACACAATGATCGTCAACACATTAATGACTTTGATTTAAATGTTTGGCTTTCTGTTCTCACGGCTCTTTTTCACACAAAGGCGTTACGCAACGGAGTGTTGACGTTCCAAAGCGGCTTCAATGAAAGACAAACAGGCCGGCAGGAAGATGGAGAGTTAGATAACGCTCCACCTGTCTGAGGACAAACCTTCGTCAGGAAAGATAGCAAAGCTTTTCAGCTAATGGACGTTTGTTTTTCTGGTTTCGGTCCAGCTGAAGTTTCAGTGACGCGTGGGAACAGAAGAGCAGCCTTTAACACAAAGCACACGGTTGGATCTGCTTCTGAGAACCGATTTCATGGATCCAGATGAACATCTCTGAAGCTCAGTGATGAGGTAATGTGAGACGGAGCTGCCCATCGATCGGACCGCTCAGCTCACCACGTCAATGCTCAGAAACTTTATTTAACAAAACTATAACTCTGTGTGAAGCTGCCATTTTGTTGGGTCAATGAAAACTTTACTATTATCAGATCTTTTTAGACTTTCTGAAGAATATTTAAAGTTTTCAGAGGGTCCTGGGCGTTAATTAGGGGTCCAGAGATCCCTTAGGCCCCTCATTTCTGAAATGTTAAAGTGATGGTTAAGTGAAAGTCACAAATTAGCAGAGGTGGAAGAAGTGCTCAGCTCTAAAGCAAAAATACAAATACCACGGTCTAGAAGCACTCTTTACCAGTAAAATTCCTGAGTTCCAAATACTACTTTGGTGTAAGTGCACACATATTATTAGAAAAATGCACTTTTTGTTATGCAAATATCACTCACTAGTTAGTGAATTAACTATCAAAAGGTTGTGGGTGGAGTAAGAGCACAGCGACAGCTTCTCTGTGAAACTTGATCTACTTTAATGTCCGGTAAAGAACGCAGGACAACTGAACATCAACAACAATAGTGGCATCTCACTTCTAATATATATCACTCCACCAAACGTAATCATACGTCTCATCACCTGCAGGTAAGATGCGTGATATTACATAGCTCCAAATTTAATGTAAAGAGCAAAATAAAATATGTTAACAATTTAGAAAAACAAGACGATCTACTGGATACGTCCTCACGAAAATAAATCTCATCTGGCATTTTCCAGCTGATCCAAGAGGTTTTTTAAAGAGTTTATTTAAGAATTAGTTTACACATAAAGGAACATAATTCAATTTATCGGAAACATTCAGTAAACACATCTGAGAAGTATAAAGCTGTCAGACAAATTAAGTGTAGTACAAATAGTACAAATTTTACCTCGGAGATGTAGTGGAGTATAAAGTACCTTAAATGGAAATGTCAACACTGTACTTAAGTACGGAACTTTTTACTCCACTTATTTGGTACATTTGAGAACTGCACTATGAAAGCCAAAAAATGGTGGACCTCTCACTTATTTTTTTAAATGCCGTTATCTCAAGATCCCGAGGTAATTGTTTTCTCATAGAGCGGTTCATATGATATTCAACGAAAAATGCTTGCGCAAGAGTTCTTATGATATCTTATGAATTTGGCCCCCACAAATGGCGATACGTCCTTAACGTACACTTACTGTGGTTAGGTTTGGGAAAAGAAACATGGTAAGGATGCATCTTAAAATTCACACGAAGTTCACACAAAGACGCGACTCGAGGGGGAAAGTCCTAGGCAAAAGTCTGTTTTTCTGTGACCCAACCACCACGGTCCTCTGCACACTGGTCACATGATTGCTACCTTTCAAAATATGTGGGATATGTACAAATTTGGGTGCATTGCTTTTCACAGAAAAATATACATAAAATTGGTGAGAACAGCCTGAATTATTCTATTATCTTAAGAAAACTAGCTTATCAATCCTTTATCGTGAGAAAACAAAAGATTGTTTCATTTTGTTGTCTCGGGAAAATTAGCTTTGTTATCTCAAGTTAACGAGATAATCAACCTGTTATCACAAGAAAACAAAATTTTGTTTTGTTTTGTTACCTCGTGACAACTAGCTTTGTTATCTCGTGATAACAAGATAATTAGCCTGCTGTCATGACATAACGAAATTTAGTTTTATTTTGTTGCCTCTGGAAAACTACTTTTGTTATCTTGAGATAATTAGATAATCAACGTGAATCAACCTTTAATTACAACAAACAAAATTTCGTTTTATTTTTTTTCATGTGGGAAAACTAGCTTTGTTATCTTGAGATAATTAAATAATCAACGTGAATCAACCTTTAATTACAAGAAACAAAATTTTGTTTTATGTTTTTTTTTGTGTGGGAAAACTAGCTTTGTTATCTTGAGATAATTAGATAATCAACGTGAATCAACCTTTAATTACAAGAAACAAAATTTCGTTGTATTTTTTTCCATGTGGGAAAACTAGCTTTGTTATCTTGAGATAATTAAATAATCAACGTGAATCAACCTTTAATTACAAGAAACAAAATTTCGTTTTATTTTTTTTTTGTGTGGGAAAACTAGCTTTGTTATCGTGCGATAATCAGCCCGTTATCATGAGACAACAAAGGTTGTTTTATTCTGTTATCTCGAGAAAACTGTCATTTCCTGTTATAAGGCTACTTGTAATTTCTATCAGAGATCAGGAGTGTCGTGTCAGCATGCACAGGTGCCACTTGACAACTGCTGCAGCTGAATAAAGTTAAAGAGGTCAGATCAAAGCGTACCTATTATTGATATAATTAATCACATCAGATGATGATGGTAACGACGTGTCCTCTGCAGTGTCCTATGGATCACAGTCAGGTGTGCCCTGCCAAACATATCTCTGGTAATTTAGTGATGCACCTGTGCTTTGTTGCTGGGAGCATTAAAGGCTGTGACAATCATGGTTTATCACGTTCACAACTTCCTCTGCCCTTATTCACAGGGATCTGACACATTAAGAGTTTGGGAATCCTGTGAAGAGTTTTCCTTGGAGGAAACTCATTGTTGGGACTTGGGACGGAAATTATTAACTTTAGTTTGGACCCCGACCAACCTCCACATCATGTTGAGATTTCGTGTACAAATGAGAAAACAGATCCAGAGTGATGACGAACTGAATTAGATAATTTACATGTGGAAATTTGACAAACACGCTTCACTTAGAGGTGATGATTCACTCAGATGCTCGACATCAAAGTTCCCGAAATAAAAAAAAGGGAAAATTATTGTTTCTTCCTTTAATTTAGTCGTTAAGACTTAATATTATTTGATTCATGGACTGATTCTGATCAAAGCTGCTTTAAAATTGTCTAAAACAAAAAACATTCAGTTTGAAGCAGCGAAGTGTCAGAATGTTTTCTGTGATGAAAATTTTCAACAATTAATCAATATAGGTGGTGATTAATTAATTTATTGATTGAGTCATTAACTTGTCTGTTTCTGAGATCTCCTCCTTTAATTTCCTCTGTCATGACTCACTGAAGAACATTATGAGAACAAGCTGCTGCTGAAAGCTGCGTTCAAACATTAACTTCCCAGCGACTGCAGCAGCTTTGATCTGATCCGTGTTATAACACTCGCCCTGTGCTTATCTGCGATGGTTCCCCGCCCTGCGCCGATGTATAAGATCAATAAGGGAACGCCCAGTGGGTAAACATTCCCCTGGCCCCCGGCCCGGCCCCTCAGCCTTCAGGGGCCCCGGGCGCTCCGTCCTGACCCCTGCACCGTGAAGGTGAGCCTGTGGTGTTTGGCACCGCTGACGGAAATCAAACCCTTCCATTTATTAGTTCTCAGAGCCGGTGTTGTTGTAAGGATCAGAGATGAAGAGCGAGTCGGGATTAATGCGACGAGAAGACAAACAAGCGACGGGCTGTGGAAGATGTAAATGCACCGCCGAGTGGTTTCTTTCCACCACTTCAAAGACCGCAGCTGCCACAGTTTACAGGATTAGTCCCAATATTTCAAGGATCCAATCACTCTAGTTCTTTTGTAGTTCATATATGAAGTGAACAATGGGGATGTTTATTTCTTTGTCGACTAATTTAAAGAACATGTCGGAAGGAAAACATCAAACTCCCCTTTTAAAGAGTGTGTGACCAGGTGGATGCCACACCTGTCCTCTGAAAGGAAAAACAAACTGTTGTCTTCTTTCAAAAGGTAAAATTTAAAAATTTAAAAAAAAAAAAAAAAATTTAAGCCCTTAAAATCTACTTTTCATGATGATGTCACTTGGGCAAAATCCAAATTATTCATTTAACCCTTGTCATCCTGATCTGACACCCTCTGAACTATTTGATCAGATCGCTATTGAAGTGTTTCACTAACACTCAGTTTCAGTCAGAAATCGTTTCAAAAACGAATTATTTTCATCACCCTCCACCATGTTGTAGCACAAATTTTAGTCAAATTTTCAAAAAAAAAAAAAGGAAATGAAAATGCGAATTGATATGCTTTTCCATCCACTTGGTTCATTCACTCTGGATCTAGAGTGAGTTACTGGCCCAAGCGAGGGAGTTCAAGTATCTCGGCGTCTTGTTCACGAGTGATGGTAGAATGGAGCGAAAGATGGATTGACGGTTTGGCACGCCGTCTGCAGTGATGTAGGCACTGTGCCAGACTGTCATAGTGAAGAGGGAGCTGAGCCGGATTTACTGGTCCATCTACGTCCCAACCCTCACCTATAGTCATGAGCTCTGGGTAGTGACCGAAAGAATGAGATCGCAGACACAAGTGGCCGAAATGAGTTTCCTCCGTGTGGTGTCTGGGCTCAGCCTTAGAGATCAGGTGAGGAGCTCGGAGTAGAGCCGCTGCTCCTTCGCGTCGAAAGGGGTCAGTTGAGGTGGTTCAGGCATCTGATCAGGATCCTCCTGGGCGCCTTTGTTGGGCCTGCTGCCCCCGCGACCAAGCTGTTCAAAATGGATGGATGGAAGGTTCATTAAGATAAACTGTAGTATGCACTTTCCCAACAATTCCCAGTCAGGTGCCACTGCAGACGAAGAGGGTGTAACGAGATGACGTGATTAAAAGAGCATCAGTCAACAAAGGAAACTAATTGATGTAATTGAAAACAGAGAGTTTTGAACAGCTAATATCACAGCTGTGTGTTCTTGAAAGAGATAGATAGATAGATAGATAGATAGATAGATAGATAGATAGATAGATAGATAGATGTACGAAAGGACAAAAGCCAAAAATGGTGTGCCCCAAAAAATATTAGACAATTTCTCCAATCAAGCTTCCACCTCACCACCTATTAACATATGCTACAGAGGTCATGTTTAGGAAAAGAAACATGGTGAAGACGTACATTAAAATGACTCAAAGTTCACACAGATCCAAACAGGATAACGTATTTATGTGACCCACCCACCACCCCAACCTGCCTCCTTGCAAGCACTCTGACCTGCTTCTTTGTTTATTGCCATCAGCACACTGATCACATGATCACAGTCTTTCAAAATACATGGGATAAGTATGAATTTTGGTTCACTGCTTTCCGCGGGAAAACGAAACGAAAAATTTGTGAGAACCACCTGAACTATCCCAGCAGACGGGTTGCTACCAAGCACCCACGTTTGGTGCTTCAAAAGCCAAAACTCAGCAATGGCTCACTGAAACACAGCTGGTTTAGTTGTTTGTTGGTGTCTGACAGTGGTCTGCAGTTAGCAGCAACTCAGCTCATACGTCACTTCAGAAACATTTATATGATACGTATGAAACAGAAATGCAACATATCCAACAATGCCAACATTTGCTGCTGGCGACGGGGCTGGGTATTATCACGATGGGCAGCAGTGATGGACACATGTCTGAAAACCAAACCAAGATGTATAAAACTTCTCCATTAACGTTTATCTTCAGTTTGTATCTTGCGGTCGAAGAGCTTCCTCCTCTGTGATTCTATCAGCTGTCCGTCCGTCCGTCCGTCCTCACCTCCCTTTCAACAGACTTCACTTCACAATCAGACGTCAACATGTGGTCACTCCTGGAGCAGATACCCACCGATTATCAGCCATCTGCAGCGCTGGGAGCCAAACCTCTGCTGGAGTAATTAAAGCCAGCAGACCTGCGGTCAGCGTTCACTCAGGAGTCCTGAGAGGAAACTGCTTCCTCTTCCTGCTGTTTCTGTTAGCATTCCTGCTGCTAACGTCTCCACACACACATCATCATCATCATCAGATTGTGTTGCAGCTGTTAACGGCGATGATGAGGATGATGATGATGATGTGGTTTCAGGTCTCTGGAGGTTCAGGTTGTCTCTGAGCTGGTTTGTGTTTTTGTGTTTGCTTAGAAACAGCAGCGAAAACACAAAGATTAATACGTCACTGTCAGATTAAAGGGACACTCCACCCAAAATATTTATTCTGTTTATCTAAAGCCCAGAGAAATACTGTCTCCTCCTGATAATGATTTAATCTGGACTTATAGTTAATATTCTCCTAAAAGACACAAACCAAAGCACTGAGCTCGTGGTTTTAAAGATGCAAGTACAATGTCCTCTACATTTATTTACGTACTCATTTTGGCTTAAGTGATATTATTTTCATGACACCAATTCTATTATCTTATCTGGGAGATCAATTTAAACGTTACTAATACAAATTAATTGAATACACCCAAAAAAACACTGGTTGATGAAGTGTCTTCTTTCTGTCGGTCGGTGCCAGAGATGGTTCAGTGGTGAAGGACTTAAACCAGTGACCTGGAGAAGCAGGTATGGATCTTGCCTAAGGTAGGTCACTCCACCACATTCTCACTCTGACCTCATCACACAGCGACGAACAGTCATGGACTTTCCACGTCCAGATATGACGTCCAAGGTACCCTGGGTGTGTTGGTTGTAGACGTTCTAGGACGCCGTGTCAACTTCAGCCTGTTACATGCGTTGTCTGTTTTCAAAATAAACTTCTGTTTTCACGGGAAATGTACAACTTGCATACAGTCTCTTTCAAAATAAAAGCACTGCGCTGGTACAACAATGCGAATTGCCGTTTTTTTTTTTTTCCAAGAACTAATGGACTTGGTTAGGTTTAGGAAAATAGAACAGGGTTTGACTTTATAATCTTACAGGATGCGAACATCAGTCTCCCGGGTGAAAGTCAGTGTTTGTTGGACCCATCCACCAAGCCTTCCCACCCACCCTGCTGGGACTTTTGCCAGCTAACTTTCATTCTTGTCACGCCATGTTTCCCCCGATGCCACCAAGCACCATTAAAGGGAAATTTCGCTTTATTTCAACCTGTCTCCTATCGTCCTAAATTTGTTTCAAGTGACTAGTGACATAAAAATAATAGTTAGCATGTTAGCCGTTAGCCTAGATACAGCCGGGGCGCATAGTAGCGTCAGACCTGTTAAAACGTAAGTGAACGGGCAACCTTCAAGTGCAAAGTTAGTCCACTAAACAAGCTTTTTTTCCACAAAGACCGCCTCATATCGTTAGGATAAATGTCAGAGAACATATAGAAAACGACATGTAAACGTGTTGTCTTACCTTACCGGTGTGCTGCCATGTTTGTTTACCATCTAGCTCTGCTTTCCAAAGCGCGGCCGAAATATATCTCTAGATAAAGCCCAGCTGGATACTACTCCAGGTGGAGGTGTCTCGTCCTCGGTCACATCCAGACCTTGAAAATAAGGCTGCAACCGGTCCCATTCCTTGCAACAGAGGCATTCCTCTTCTGTGGGCACTGGGGCACAGCATTCACAGGTACATCACCAATCGCCAGAGCTACGCAGCCTTGCAGCAGCCATTCCTCCTCTCTCGTCCTCTACCTGTTGCGCCTCTCTCTCTCTCTCCTCCTCCGTTCTTCAATTTCACGAAGCTCTTCGTCAGTGTGTTCTGGCTCAAATAAATAAGGGCGGCCATCAAACTCTGCAAAATCAAATTCCTCCTCCACAAAGTCAAAGTCTGGCAAAAAGTCAGCCATTATTCTATAAATCTTTCATATAATAAATGAATGAACTTTTCAGGCTACTGTCCGGTTCTGCCTTCCAGCTGTTGCTGCTTGTTCTCGCGATATTTCGGCTAAATGGTAAACAAACATGGCAGCACACCGGTAAGGTAAGACAACACGTTTACATGTCGTTTTCTATATGTTCTCTGACATTTATCCTAACGATATGAGGCGGTCTTTGTGGAGAAAAAGCTTGTTTAGTGGACTAACTTTGCACTTGAAGGTTGCCCGTTCACTCACGTTTTAACAGGTCTGACGCTACTATGCGCCCCGGCTGTATCTAGGCGAACGGCTAACATGCTAACCATTATTTTTATGTCACTAGTCACTTGAAACAAATTTAGGACGATAGGAGACAGGTTGAAATAAACCGAAATTTCCCTTTAATAACCGTTGATTCACGTTAGCTGTGTGATGCCAACAGTTAGCCTTGTCACTGTGTGTGTGACTCTACCTAGGCGCGAAGCTAACACTGCAACAACAGCAGTCTAATGAGCAACCCTTTGAAACCATCTGAGCAAACTGGCTTGATTTCTTTTAAAACCATGGGAAGAAGCCAGTGAGCAACAAAGAAAAAAACGACCCAAAAACAAGAAAAGTAGTAAAAGAAAAAAAGAAACGAAAGTTAAAAACAAACAAATACAAATGAGGAAATGACACGGAAAGAGTGCTTAAAAAATATAATAATTAGAAATATAGTTTTTCCCTCACTGTTTTCTTTTCCCTCAGCTTTTTTTTAAAAATAATTTTCTAAGTCTATTTTTGTTGTTGTTTTTTGCAGTTTGTGGGACATTTCTACCCAAGTTGCTCATTTCATTTTTCATAAGTTGCTCACTTCCAGCTAATTGTGCGCAAAGAATTGTGGGTACTTTATACCTGCTGGAGACACACACACACACACACACACACACACACACTCACATATGCATCCTTGAAAATTCTCTGAATGAAGGACTCTGTCCTCGGTAGAATTTGAAGGATCCTTGACAGTTGATGACGTAGCATGCTTGAAATTCATTCATATAAGGATCCTTCCTTGACTTTGAGAAACACCCGACACTCTGCTCGCAGCTCTGCAATGAATGAGATTTTAAAATGTACAAAATAACATCACAATTTTGGATTTAAACATGCAAATTCCTCTATAATCATATTAGCTCTCATTTTCAGTAATAATCTCCATATAAGCCATTTTAAAGTTGAACGAATCTCTTAATTATTCTGATTAACCAGCCGACAGAATGTGATCAAAACAAACGTTAGAGTTAAAATAATTTAGATTGGATAAGTTCAATAAAATGTGACTGAACCACTGATGTTCCCTGATGACAAATCCATCCACCCTTCTCCTGCACCTCTTTAATATGTAATACACTGCACCATATTGTACTGTGGCTTTTGTTTTATGTTCTAGATATTAAATATTATATTGTGAATTATTTTAAAGTACAGCTCTGCAGGAGTCAACAAAGAATTTAATTGCATAATGCAGAGACATTTGAGTGTATGACACTTTAAAAAAAAAACTTGTGAGTAATGGAGTGATGTAATGAGATTACTCTAGTAAAGTTTGAGTATTGCAGTATTTTGCTAAATGTACTTTAACCATGTAAAGAAAGAGGAAATGTGTGTGCCTCCTGCAGCAAAGCACTGCAGCAGCAGCAGCAGCAGCAGCAGCAGCCCTGCTCGTATTGTTTCATCGTCTCCGTCTCATTTAAGCCGCCGTCCTCTTTTTAAAAACCACAAGTGTAAACACACTTAGCCCCGAGGCCGGCCACAAAAGCCCGCTGTTCACCTCCTCCTGACCAACATGCACCCGTCATGTTTAGAAAATAACCCTGCGGTCCAAAACACACAGCCGACTCCACCACTGAAATAAATCTCAATTTCCCTCGGCCACTTTCTTCATTTAGCAGTTATGTAATGAACCAATCAGAGGCGTCTTTTCTCTCAGGACGGCCCAACCAGACATGGGGCCTCATTAACATGTCATTAACATATCTGTCAGTGATGAGTTAATGAGGGCAACATGTGGATCATCCTCTGGTTAAAAGGTCTCAGTGTGAGCCACACAGATCATTATTCCTGCGCTCAGCACACCCACGTCACATTTAATGGGGCTGTCAGAGGAGGCTGAGGTGTGGTCACCAGCCATGTTCCAAATAATTACCCCTCAAAACAGAGACCGTATTGTGTCCAACGCTGGGCCTCAGAGAACTAGGTGAAGTACACGGTGGAGTACACTGAACGCAGCTTACAACTGCAGTTTCTCTGCACATATGTAATGACTATAATACAGCTGAAACTTTAGGGTCCTTTCCTAAAGAACAATCACAGCTCCTGGGGAACATTTCCATGAAATCAGCAGAAAGAAAACAGCAAAAGAATAAATGCAGAGGCTCAGGAGTTACTAACAATTCATTAGAAATAATTGGCAGCATGCTGTATCACCACAGAAAGGTCACGACTGAGTGTTAACTACATTATTAAACCATCAAAACATTATAGAGTCAGCACAGAGGGAAACAAAGACACATGTAGAAAAAAAGGATGAAGACAAAAGTTGGACAGAAAGGACAAATATCTGCCCTGAAAACTGAAATTGGTAGTTAGTGCGTTCTCCCCTGAGGGTCAATAAAGTCTCCTCTTAACTAATTTAAGTGCAAAATTATTTAAACTTAATCTGCAACATTTGATGTCACAATGACGTCATTTTATTAGCGGGAGGCAAAATATGACTCTCCACCACAGGGCTGTAGGCTGCATAGGAGTCCAGACGAAAACACGACCCTGGAGTTTTCAAACTAAAATGGGGTTAGCAGCATTTTCAAAGGTCTCCATTTTAGAGGTTCCAAGACGCCAGAGTAGCGTGGATGCTAGGCGTAAATGTCTGGATGTAGCCTTAGTTACCAGACAGATCTCTTTACTGTTCTCTAGAAAAGTTAAGTTTCTCTTTAAAGGGGAACTAATGTTTTTTTTTAACCTGGGCTCTATTTTCTGATCGACTTTTGTCTAAATGAGTAATAGGATGTTCAATATGTGACATGTCTCCAGTACGAAGCTAGGGCTGACCTGCCTGCAGCCCGTGAGCGCGCGCTATATTAAATAATAGGGCACTCAGACAGCGTCAAACAACGTCAAAACGTCCACTAAAAGTGCATTTTTTTCACACAGATAGGCTCGGATTGTTAGTGTAATTATCCGACAACATAACGGAAAGGAGAAATGAACGTCTGTGTTTACCTTTAGCTGGATTCAGACAGGTTCCTCTGCCTGTTGCTGCTCCCTCTCTCTCCTCGTCCGCTCTGCGTCCGTGTACGTCCATGTACTCCGTGTTCAAATAAATACGGGCGCTCATCAAATTCAGATGGCTCATCCAGATCCAGTTGGTCAAAATCGGGTTAAAATTCGGACATGTTTGTTGTTGCAAGTCAAAACACTCACTCAGAGAGTGAACGTCTGCTCTAAAATCTCACTTCTCGCGAGATTTGAGTTGATGCAGGAAGTTACCGCTGAAGTGACCTTACAAACCGCAGGAGTTACTCTGTTTGGAGTAGTCATGGCTGAATTTTGACCCAATTTTGACCAACTGGATCTGGATGAGCCATGTGAAAAAAGCGGCTGGATCATGGGGAGTACCACCAGTTGGTCCAGGAGCTTCTCCTCCATGATGGACATTTCCAGGCATATTTTAGGATGACTCGGGGCAGTTTGACAACCTGCTGTCTATCGTTGGGCTGTATAGCTCTGGGTATCCAGCAACCACTACCACCAGTTTCTCCTCCGTTGTTGACCAGCTGAAAACTTGTTGTCGTGACCACCACAAAAGACCCGCCCCTCAAATCATCCGATTGGACAATGGGAAAAGAGATGATGAAAAAAGAGATGACACATTGCGAACTGAAGTTTTTTCAACTCAAGGAGTTCAGAGTGCTCCGGCAGAAACGCAAGGTGCATCGCAACGCAAAAAAAAACGCGAGCAAAAAGCTTCATTCTCATTAAAAACAGTTTTAAAAAGCCACCTCCTGCTGCTAAAACACTTTCTGCGTGATCAGGGTCTGAGAGGATTTAAACTGAGGAACGATGATTTATGTGTTGTAGATTTCTTTAGCTTTATGTCATTGTTTTATTTGTCTTGAACACATTCTCACTGAGACCTTTTATAAGAGTTATATCTGTCTTGATTTATGTTTGTTTGGTCGTGTGTCGACTCCAGGAAGAGTGGCTGCTACCTTAGTTGCAGATGATGGGGATCTGAGTAATGAATAAAGGATTGTTAACAATACACACACACACACACACACGCACACACACACATACATATATATATGTGTGTGTGTTTATATATATATATATGATCTTTTTTTCTTTATTAATTTGTGTTTTACTTGTTGGTTTATTTGTGTCTTTGTATCTTTGTTGTGTATTTGTTCTCCTTGCAGGAACTGTTGTTTGGTTGAAAGAGGGTTCAGGTGTTGCTGATTCTGAAGCTCACTGATTAGCTGAACAGGAATTCATCACCTGGTTGCTGTTGTTGCTGATGGACTGATGAACCTATTGCTGCCACCTGTGTGGCGTTCACTGACTCTTTATCTGCTGTTCCTCCTGACGCTCAGATGAAGACTCAGAACACTATGACCTCCAGTTCATCTCCCACTCAGACCAGTTTCCAAAGAACGTAGGCGATGTCTGTGTCTGCAGACCACAGTTTTATTCCTGCACAACATGTTGAAGAGAAACTTTCCACATATTTTTTTTTTTTATTACCTTTAAACAAACTTGAGTGCCAAAGAAAAAAAAACAAAATGGACAATTGAGACTTTAGGACCAAACATGTGGGCCATAAAAATGTGAGACACTGTTTTTAAAATCACACCTGTTCATCTGCAAGATGTTCTAGTTAGACAGTTAGACAGATGGAAAAGTAAATACAAGTAAATAAAATACAATTAATTAAAAAAAAAAGTAAATTAAAACTTAACACAACGTAAAGGTGAATAAATAAGCTGTATTTAAATATAAAATAAACATTGAAAAAAATTAAAAGTAAAAATCAAATCCAACTAGAAATAAAATGAAGCAAAAGTAAAAAAAAGTACAAAAAAACAATAATAAATAATAACAGAAAATAAAAATATAATTGAAACAAAATGGACAACTAAGATGAGAGCAAGACAGCGAGACCATTACAAGGATGGAAAAATAAATAAAACTAAATTAAACTAAAATTAATTACAAAATTAAAAATGACACAAAAAAGTTAATTAAAAATTTACAAACTAAAGGTAAATAAATATAAATTTTGGCTTTAAGCTATATGTATGTATGTATGTATATATATATATATATATATATATATATATATATATATATGTGTGTATATATATGTATGTATATATATATATATATATATATATATGTGTGTATATATATGTATGTATATATATATATATATATATATATATATATATATATATATATATATATATATGTATGTATGTATGTATGTATGTATGTATATATATAATTTCTTGTTTGCTGCTCACCACTGATACAGTTTGTGTATTTTTTTATGTCTTTGTTTCATTTTATTTGATTTGATTTCACGTTATTATCAGAAAAAAAATGCAAAATGTGTCGACGTCCCAGGACAACAGCTGTTTCACGTTAATACACAAATACAAAAAATACAAAACCACATTTAACCAAACCACAAAAACATTTTGCAAATGCTACGAATCACATCAGACATTACGAAAAGAAGAAGACCTGAAGAACAAAAGGGTTCCTGTGTGTCTTTTCATGTCTCACTGTAATTTCACAGTGTGTCATTATTGTATAGTATGTGTATGTATTATGTGTGTGGTCGCCCTCAACTCAGCAGCCTCCTGTCTCTAAGTTACACCCCTCGTCACCATGGAAACGGACAGGTCCTCCCCGCCGTATTTATCCAGGTTCAGGTGGGAGAAAAAAAACCTGTACTTCCAAAATAATCAGCCTCCAAATATTTGTTCAAGTTAGAGAAACAAAATCAGTCTCGAGCTGCAGCAGAGTGTTTCCTGTGTTCATCAGAGAGACCCCCAAACACACACACACACACACACACACACACACACATACACACAACAGAGGTGGAACAAACCAGGTACATTACTAAGACTTTATTCAGGCCATCAAACATGAGATAGAGAAAAATGTGTGCGAATTAAAAGTAAAGTTTTTAAGCATCAATTAAGGATACTTAAATCGTAGAGATGATTCAAACACACTGAGCTTCATTAAAGTCCCTGCCTGTTGTTTGGTCCTTCCTCCATCAGGGGGCAGTGTGCTGAGGTGAGTCTGAGCTTTCTGGGCCTTGACATGAAATTACATAATTCTTGGAAAGTTTTGTTCACTGGTGGTGTGGAAAAATTAATTGATGCTCCCTGAGCGCGCAGTTATTTTAAGACATGCTCAATCAGAGGAGAGGTATTTTCTCTGAGTGATACAACAGTGAATACACTGAAGAGTTCAGGAGGAAATGTTTCAAGGACGCTTTTCAAAGCTCCAGATCTGTGAAACAAAATCAGCCAGGTCTGCTCTGCCAGGCTGTCAGACTTTACAGTCCACTGGAAGACGTTCAGGATAAAATACACCCACTCTGTGCTCAGTAAACGCTCTGAAATTAACTGAGGGAGTAAATAAAAATCATACATGCACACTGTAGGTGGAGGTGGTGGACTCCACTTTACTTTACAACATATAAACCTCCACTGCTAACAGGCTGCAGTTCACTTTGGAAGTCAGTGACATAAAAATCTCTTCCAGATTCTGCAGCAGTCGTTTCAAAGGCTGAGGATTTCTTTTTATTTCATGAATTTAACACAGTTTAAAGTGAAGAGTTTGAAATACACCTTGTCTTTATGCTTTTAAAATGTTGAAATAAAAGATTCAAACTTCAGTTTCCAGAGTTTAAATTGACAAAGAACGACCAGACAGAACAGACAGACAAAGTTTATACTGGTACTGATACAACTTCATAGGCCACGGTCGGGGAAACAACAGCAATGTTACATCAACAAAAATACCACAATACAACATAAGTCCAAACAGCCCCACTGAGCAGTACGGTTCAGTTCACTTCGGTACACTTTTTTTCCGTTTCCACTGTGAAAAGTTGCGGATGGTACCAATGAACCGTTCCATACCGTCCCCATTTTTTGGTCCCCCCTCTGTTGGGGTACCTAGCACACAGATCTGGTACTAAAAGGTGGAGCTGTGAACACTGCAGTCTGATTGGTCAGTAGAGGATGGTCACTCTGCTCAGGGCTGAGTCGTGGCTGGTTTTGAGGCTTCAACGAACCGTTCTGTGAGAATACGTTGCAACAAAATACAAGAACAATGTAATAACAGCAACAAAATACTGAAAAAAAAAGAGTCCTGTCACTTTGCTCGAGACATAACCATCATTGGTGTCACCCTATTCACAGGCCTTTTTTTCTCCGACACCAACAATCTATAGTAAATTGACGATGTCACCGTAACGCGCTTACCTATTTTTATTTGCAGCCCATCATGCTCACTTTCCTCTAGCTTTTCTCTCATATCACTCTGCAGAAGGAAGTGTGCATCTACTCATGGACAAGATGCTTGTGCACATGACAGCATGAGATGTAAACATTAATGGCATCCTCCTTGGCTGAGTTGGAACGTTAGCTAGCTCAGTGGTGCTAGGTGGGCTAACAGAAGATTCACACTTCCTTTTCTGAAGTGATCCGGTGGGTGTAGTTCGGTAGAAAGGAAATAGTTCCTACATGAAACTGCTCACTACAAGGTCTGTGGATTATCTTGAGTAACCAGGTCATGATTTCTGGAAAGAGACATTGATGTTGAGTTTTTCAAATGTATTTTTTGGCGCTTTTAGCACCACAAGCCGAGTGCCATCTGGTTCCATTATACTGGACAGAAGACAGACATCTCTACGGCTGATATCGCCAACACTCTGCAACTCACACCAAAACTCGACTAATAAATAGCTCTACAGAGAAAGAATATGTGTTCTTGATTTTGGGGTGAACTGTCCTTTTAAAGGTACTAGAATTACTTTCGCTGTTGTTTGGTGCAAATATACACTCGTTACCATGGTGATCATGGTGTGTACGTGTTATTTAATCCTTTATGGAAATTAAATATTGTCACACAATATCAGTTGAAACCAGCGTCTGTCTGAAACCATCATCATCAACCTCGAGAAACTGATGTTGGTTAAACTGCTGTTGACTCAGGCGTCAGTATCACAAACCTCCGAGCAGAGCATCAATCACCTGGACACCTGACCACCTCCTCCTCCTCCTCCTCCTCCTCCTCCTCCTCCTCCTCCTGCAGTCACACAGGAGGTCAGGGAGGAGGCACAGACTAATGTCAGAGGTGTGGGCAGACGGTGGTGACAGACCAGACCTCCTCCATCTGGTCCAGGACCCCCTCTGTGAAACAGGAGCTGGAGGGTGAACCCGAGGAGGAAGCTGGACTCCTCTGACCCTCCTCCTTCTCTTCCTTCTCTTCCTCCTCTTCCTCTCTGAGCTGGCAGAGGCTATTCATCATCCAGGTTGTGGAGGTTGTTACAGAGAGAGGGCTTCTGTCCTCCTAAAACATGACATCACTGCCAAAAAACCTTTTCTGGGTCTCCAATGTATTTTGGTTTCCACTGATGATGGCAAAGTGTAAGCTGTTTGAGTGATTTAAAACATCAAAGGAAATGTTAAAACAAGAAATAATTCATTAAAATAATTCTGAACTTGTCTAAGAGTATCCTGCTTTAAATCATTTAAATGGTCAAAATTAATCGACATCCAGAGCTTAATGCCAGCAAGAGCCAGCGGATGGCATACAGTATCAGTGTCCTTAATTTGGGACATTATATTGCGTATCATCAGCAAACAAATACAAGTCTGTATGATATGTGTTTGTTTGAGGACCCAGGATGGAACCCTGAGGAACGCCACAAGAGAGAAGATCTGGAATAACATCAGAGTACAAAGTATACAGATAAACAAATGAATCCAAAGCCACATCACTGATTCTAATGGAGCTTTTCACATGGTTGATAATGACATTGTGATTCAGGAAACTGCAGTGAAAAATGTTGATGATATAGACTCACCGTGACATCACACTTACAGCAACGGTCAGTGTTTACCTATTCAAGTAAGACTGGCGGTCCCAGAGAGTGAGTGACCTGACATGGTGCATTGATAAATTCAGTCTGACGCTCTACACTAAAATGAGAGCCCTGTTGGTGGAAGAAACGGAGCGTTATATCTCTACTGAACGGCTCTGTCTCCCCAGGCAGAGTGCTGAGAGTGCTCTCTGCCACACAGCTCTGGATAACTGAACGTTGCATTCAGACAGCACTCTGAATTCGCAAATTTCCAGCATTCAGAATGAGTATTTCCGAACACACCACTCACATAGTCTTCCTCTACTATTTAAAACAAGTCAGCAGAACTTGCTAGATAGCGCTAACTAATGTCTGCGGAGAATTGTTTTGCCTCCAGCTAAGCCCCGCCCACCGAAAAGCGCCATACTGTTTACTAACAGTAAAAGGGATAATTGAACTAAAGACCACAAGCTTTACAAAAAAAAAATAACCTAAAATATTTACTTTAAGCAAATTTATAATCTGCAACGACAGTGCTTTGTTGTTTCTAGGATAAATTTTGATTGGTGCAATATTGGTATCTGAAGGAAAAACTGAATGAGATCGAATTAAAATGAAAATAATCAGGAGATTAGTGCCTTAATGTTAAAAAATTACATGTAGACCAACCAACTAAACTGAGGCTTGAAAATCATATTTGTCCTCATTTATTTCATTTATTTGTGCCCATGACTTGTGTGAGAGGAAATAGACTTTTCCTGTAGCATGGGAAAGTGACAGTTTTACTTAAATAACCTCACACATGGGTTATAGGAGCTGCACTTGCAGGCAGACGTTGTAAATCTGATCACAGATCAGCCTGGAGCATCTGCTGCTTCACTGACTTCATGTACATGGATGTGTTCCAGCTGAGCAGCGTTCACTCCTGAACTTCTGTTGTGAAACAAACATCCATTTGATCACAGTGTCATCGACAGACACCCAAAACACCCAAAACACGCATTACAGCATGCAGGGGGAATTCTGGGCCGGGATTGGTCGGTGGGGGCGGACAGGTATGGGCTGTGTGATGCGTTCAGACCACACAGAGCTGTCGCACTTCACGTCGCTGAAGTTTCCTCTTGTAAATATTTAGTGCTGTCGGTGTCTGCAGGCTGCAACTGGTGTGTGTGTGTGTGTGTGTGTAGGTGCACACACACTGAAGCCTGGAGGCAAACTTTAATAACACTGTTACCAGTCAAGAGAATTTCTTTGATGTGGTGCATACCTGTCTGCAGGTATTCCTCCTCATGAGCCTCCTCCAGCAGCTCTGCTGGTAACAGAGGGATCTGATAATGTGGGTTTAATGTGACCGACATATAGAAATATTATTAATTACACACACAGTGCGCTGTACAGAGAATAAAAACTGAGATTTGTTACTGAGGTTTGGTCTGATGGTAAATCTGTCTGCTGTCTGAAGAACACAATGGTGCTACAACAGGACCGATCGCACGCAAACAAACACAGTCTCTGGACACGTGATGATGTAACATCACTCTGTGCTGCATGTTGAATAAACAGACTTATACAAATTAATCTTTACTCAGTTTGTTTATCCCTGAGAGACAAATTAGAAACTTATTGCAACAACAAAACTGTTGACCTCTCCAAACAGAGCTATCCCAAAAACAAATGCCGATTGTTCTGAAGTCCCGTTTCTCTGAAAAATACACTCTCCCTGCACTTACAAAAGGTTATGGCCTGCAACTACACCAGTGGGTTACTTACCAGCTACACTATTTGACTGCTTCAAACATCAAACAACCACCCTTCCTTTGGGGATTACACCTTCTATCATCATAATATCACTGCTGCATGTATTGCTATATAATGCCAACCAGGGAAAGGATAATTTCATTAGGGCCTCACAGACTGGCACCGGGTGGTTGGATGGCGTTAGTGTCGATAATAATTTCAATCAGGAGAGACAGAAGAATGAGGTAAAGATATGTTTAATACAGAATATGAGTGAACAGATTGACAGATGATTTAACAGAAGTCTTTGGCTCTTGGACACCAGAGGGAGATATTTTTGTGATTGCGGGACATCTGAGCGGCAGCAGGATAAAAATGGAGTCCAGATACAGGTGGCTGATGACTCTGAGGCTGATGACTAGGCGGTGATG
>NW_027556895.1:0-25234 GCF_041903045.1 Epinephelus lanceolatus | reverse complement strand
AATTCAATGTAAAGAGGAAGAAAATCTGCAACTGGCACTGACAGTATAGAATCAATAATCGATGCAGCCATGCAGGCCTAGGACCTGCCCCTCTTCACCTACATGTAAGGCCCACAGTAATAGCAAATGCTTTAAAATGTTCAGCATTCAATAGGAACCCTTGAACACAATGAATCACCAACTGAGAAGATGTTGAAAAGGCAGGTTCAGGGAAAGTGTTTAAATCAACATAGTAAATTCACAGGGCTAATGTACAGCAGGGTTTTCTTTAATATACTACAGCTTCAGTTGAAAGTTTGGCTAATATAGTTCAGGGAAGCATACTGTCCTTTGTGTAGGCAGTTGTGCCTGGCAGTGTTTGAGTTTGATTGTTTGGCTTAGCACTGCTGCACCGGGCAGTTCAGTAAACAGACCCACACACTGGAGGTGCAGCCAAGACTAAATGGACCTGAATGTCATGCTAAAAAATTGTGTTTCTGCTCTTCTTAAATGTTTCGGTAGTATTACAAGTAAACAGTGAGGACCCTGGTAGTTTCTGCCTTCAAAACAGGCATTTTGACACATTATCACTCCTCTGCAGCTCAGAGGCAAGGACATGGATCTGCTTCACAACAGAAATTAAGGAACCTACCAACAAATTATCCTCATGCAATCTTCTCCCTGTCCTCGCTGACTATTCAATCTAGTTACTTTCTGTGGCCATTTCTAACTTCATCAGCTCTCACAGTGGTTCAACAGTGTGCATGACACAAGGCTTTCAGAGCATTTGGGGAGCAGCAGGCTACTGCATAAACCCTTAGGCTAAAGTAATTCAACCATTGATGGTTTGACAGGAAACCTATCTATTAATCATTAAAGCTGCATATCAAATACTATGGTCTAAAACTCTTGTGTGTAGGCTATTATTCTGTTTTGGACTGCTGGTTGGAAAAAAACAAGACATTTGAAAATGTCACCTTGGGCTCTGGGAACTTGTGATTGGCTATTTATAACAATTTCCTGGCATTCTATACAATAAAATGATTTGAATCAATTACTGAAAAAAATCTTGTCAAATTTATCGATGATCAACAATAAAATCCTTTATTTCATTATTATTATTAACAAGTTTAGAAAGTAGGGGAAGGGGCCAGACTTCACTGGTGAGTAGTGGAGATCACGGTGACTTTTTTACACAGAGATGCGCTATAATGCCACTACGAAGTCCCTCCTCCATCCTGCCTTTGCATTTTTACACAGATGACGGCAGTATCATGCCGCTCTAGTGGGTGATTTAAGTCAGCATGCCAGTATCGCGGAAGCAAAAGACATGTAACACAACGTCGGTCTCTATTGTGACATGTAACACGCACTGGCAGTGCTTTAAACAGTGACGATTTCAATTACAAGGCAATAACAATCATTTACCTTCTCTGTTATATGGCGGCTGATCTCGTTGCTTTAAGGGTAAGGAGCTCCTGGACCTCATTGTTTTCCCAACATGCAGACATTTTCAGCCGCTGTACTTCTTCTTTCTGTTAGCTGCTTACTGCTATCAGCTACTTTTTAAATCTCCCACGGTGGATCGCATGCATAACACAATGTCGAAACACCACACAAATGCTACCCATGACACCATCCTGCTGGCTGTTTCGTTTATACGGTTATCATTTTGGCGCTGCTACTAACTCCGTTCCTGAATGAATATTCCAGCAAAGGCTTATCACTATTTTCTGAATATTAGCTAGCTTACTTACATCACTTACTTACGGAGTCGCTCAATCTGAAGTAAACTTGCTCATTTGAGGAGGATTCTGATTTGTAAACTGTTCGCATAATGTTAGTCTGTATATTTATGGATCTTCGGCCACCAGTCACATACGTAAGCGAAAATGAGGCGTTGTTCTCTGACTGTCAGCACGGTATTACACCGACGACGTACAGCGAGGTAAGGCATAGGTTACGGCGTAGGCTCTACGTCGACATGAAGCCTACGCTGTAGCTACCGCGTCGATTCAACGCAGTAGTATAAATTAGCATTAACGCCTCGCTTCCACTTATGTATGTGACTGGTGCCCGTAGATCTGTAAATGTATGGATGATGCCTCTAGTGTCCAACCCAAGGAAGTGCATTTCCTTATGGATGGATAGAAACCCCATAGAAAGTACCTGTAGCAATGGGGAAGAATAATTAGTAGTTTAGAATATACACTTGGAACATTACCGGGACAAAAACAGAACTTGCCAGGTACATGGCGTGTTTTGTGAAATATTTAATCAAAAAGACGTATGAATGGCTGAAGGAGTCATAATTACAATCTGACAGTATATAATGTATAACCATATTTTAACAGAGTAACATTACTCAAATTTAAAATGTTTTAAAACTAGATAAACGAGTCCCTTTTAATCATACAAACTCACTTCACAATTAACACGGGCGACTGAACTGAAGGAAATAGCTTGTTAGCTAGTTAGCACCCTGTTAGCTAGCTAGCTAACACCTAGCACACTGTCATATCCACCGCAGAAGTTCAATTTTTTAACCTACTCGCGGCAATTTCCGGACCGAAATATTAAAGAGGAGAGGTGTTTCGCAGGTACATCGGATTTCACGGATATTCCCATAGGAGTGAATGGACTTCCCAATGCCTCGTCCTGTAAACATAGGTAGTGGAAACGCAGCGTATATACACACAGCTTCCGGCGGTCTCTGACGTTTCTTTACGTACCGTCTCGCGCTCGCGACCAACGTCAAGCTCGAGCGTCGAGTCAACGGCAGCAGACAACAACACAACATCTTATTAACGTTTGACTCATGTTTTTAACGTTAGCTTATTTTGTAATAATGGAGATAATATCAGTGTTTACACCCAGCTTGTAGGAAGGAAAGGACGGAGCATTGTTGCCGATATGGTTTTAAAGTTTATTTAAGGTTTCGATAGCTTTTTTGAAGGTTTGGCTAGCTAACCTAGCATTGGTGTTAATTTCTTATGTACATTAACCGCGCATGGATTCAACGAAGAACAGGAAGGCTGCTACAACTGCCGTTATCCACGAGCTTTTCAGAGTCACCGTTAAAGCCAACCAACAGAGGGTGAGTGTTTGATTTTCACAACTTACAGAAGGTTTTTGGACCAGCTCTTTTACTTAATATTTTGAAGAAGACAATATAAATAGTAAAATGAGACAAAAAAACGAAAAAAACAGGAGCAATTTATGTTAACAGCCTTTGCATGTTAGCCTATTTAAGCTATATATGTAACTTCAACCCAGTTATAATCAGGAAGAGATTCACTTTCTTTCTGTCCTCTATTTATTTATTTCTGTCTGTCTCTCTTTCTAGCCGGACTCCCTCCTCCACCCATGAATGTATGACTGCAACTGAAAGTAGTTTGCAAAGATAAGTGCTAGTATGGAGGAAAAGAGAAGAGATGGAGACGGACTGGTACCTGGAGGTGGCTGAGCGCGGTCCACGCTGCAGGAAGTAGGGAGACGAAACTGAATCCCTGCAAGGAGCAAGCAACACCAGTTAGAGAGGACAGATGCAGGTATCGAACACACTAATGCACACCTAGAGTGAATTATCTTTCTATACCTACCACAGCTAACTCCAAGGGGGTCTAAAGCTCACTGAAAAATATTTATAGGAGGTTTTGTCTTTGCCTATTCAGTGGTTAAGTCAGTTAGTAACAGGCAGGAGAGAGAGAAACACAGATGTGCTCAGTTTACAGTTTTAGAAATGGGTCACATCAATGTTTTTCCCTTGATGTTGAATGCACTTAGAGAAAGTGCATTGCATTAGTGTAACAAACTGTAACACTCCGTCACTGCGTAAAGAAAAAGGGGGGAAATGCTAATATCTGAGTGAAACTTACTATCCCGCATTTGCTGTGTTTCTGTCTCAAAGTGCAGATATTCTAATCACTGACAAAACTTGCAACTTCATTGGCAATGCTCATTGGCAACAATTCTCCAGGAGGTGCCTCAACCTTGTTTAAGTGTCAAATTACAAAACTAATTGACAAGGACAATTGAATACGTATTTGTCTAGATTTTGTACTTGTTCCCTTTTGCTTCAGTTGCCACTGCCAATATTGTCCAAACACATATAATGGCATCATAAAACCCACAATGGAATCACAATGGAATTAACTAGGTGGCAAAGGATGATCCAAAATGGACCAAATTGGAGCACAAAATGGAAATCAGCTATATTGTTAAACCAAATATAAAGTCTAAAGCCTTTGATGAATCATTTTTTGCCAAGGTTGTTGGGAATTTTGCCCATCTGCATTGCCATAATATGTTGACCGTGTATCATTATGTAAAGATCAATCCTTATCAGGCATGAGATAACATGCATCATCTAAATGTGAAAACACAAATACACCTTATCTTATTATACATATAAGACACAGAGCAGACATCATTTAAACAGAAATATGAAAATCAAGTCAGATTTTAAAAATAAGGATTTAATACATATAATTTAAATCTTTCCAATTAACGGCATTAAATAGTGAAATTATTATTTTTTCCAGTGTTTGGATATCATGTAAAGAAATATTCAATATTCAAGTATTAAACTTGGTTTATTAGCAGTACAGTGTGTCTCCTGAGAGAGGCACAGAACATTGCATTTTTGGAGTATAGGGCCAAAAAAATGTCATGTACAGATAAAGACTCAGAAGAATAGACACAGACAATAATTATAATCAACTACTGAATTAGCCACTCCACAACTGACGGAAAATGCCACAAACATGAGCTTGAATTAGAAAATTTCAGTCTCTGTCAAATGGCATTTTTGTAGCTCTAACATAAATGAGGTTTAGACAGTAGGGAAACAAAGAAAATCAGACAAAATGTGCTGAGAGACCCAGACAAAGAAGATGTTTTTTAAACTGAAAAGCAAGACAGTCTATCAGTTTTTTTCTCTATCTTTTTTTTTTTTTTTTTTTTTTAACTTCTGGACTGCCTCTGGTGATGCATCAAAATAGTGTATTGAAAAGTGATGCATGCTGTACTGCAGCATGTGGAGTTTCACTTTTCACATTCCCATTTTTCAAATCTGATACTGAATGGGTATGACCACCCCACTTGTACTTATAGCCAGTTTTACTGCATTTAATTCCCTTTATATTTGCTTGAATGAGCTTAAGCCATACTTTACATAAAGTACCAATACACAGCTGCACCTAAAATATAATTATAATCATAGCTAATAACTGGAAATTAAATTATAATGACTTATTATGTGTTCACACTTTGTCATTTGAACACAATATGTGCAGCTGTGATTCCAGATTGATAATGTAGTTACAAAAAAAACTATTGCATTACATGGACTTGATGTAAAGTGTGACTTAATATCATTTCATAATAGTTTTGGTGCAGAGAATATGAAACAGACCTTCTCTCGCGCTTTTTCAACAAGGCCCCTCTCAAACCTTTTGCTCCTTTGTGGTCAAGACTTAAATTTCAGAAAACTCGTTGCAAAAGTTCTGACTGCGTCTCCTCCCCGTCCGAATCCCTCCATTTGTGCCAGAGGCTGTTCTTGCCATAGTTGTGGACTCAGACTGGCAAAGAGGCTGGGGAGATGCTGTTCTTACTCAGGTGGTGGCTTAATGACGTGCAATGACTGATGAGCTGCGTACATGAGCATGGGGGCTGAAGATGTAACAAAGTGAATGTGAAGTCTCTTGGGTTTTAATGTAACACTATGTTTTGTTTGACTATCTAGCTTCCCTCAAAGTAAGCAGGGGTACAGATTTGTTTTTTCTTTTTTTCTGATTTATCATTGTAGTCTAAAGCCTAATATTCACGCCAATAACTTTATCTAGTCGCAATATAATAATGAGTTCTCTCTTTAACAATTAGTTCTACCCGCTGCCAGTACAGTTGAAAGCATTGCATCTACTTTACATAATTGCATTGTGGCCTACTCTAATTGTTTTCATGAAGCCAATGTGCGCGTGTTTATGGCAAGACACATCACAGCATCCTTAAAAATAACTGAAAAAGTACATTTGATAATGACTGTAGATGTCACTTTGCATTCATAAAAGTATCTTTTCAGTGATAGACTCCAGGATTAAATGCAAGTGAAGTCTTACTTGTGCACTGAAATAATCTAAATGTGTCTTTTCTTTTGAAAGTTTTTTTCTGCTCACCTGAATGGCTTTTCTTTGGTGTGCATAAAAAGACGCATATTGCCAAAGGCAAAAAAATCACTGTGTTCAGCTAAAAGAACACTGTGCTTTGCAAGAAAGAGCATTGACTACGGGGAATTTATTGTTTTTATGAATGTTACTTTACCTGACCCAACCACTGTGGAGATATTTCCTCAGCCCTAGGATTGAGCTCGAATATGGCACTGGTGGTTAGCAATGTTGGATGAGTGGATGGATCCATAAGCTGATGAATGGATGGATGGATGAATTGACATAGGACAACTAGCAGGACTTGGGGGTGTGTATAGGTCAGTAATTCCAGCTGAATCTGCTGGATTTACAAAATTTAAAAGTAAGTTTGTGTAGCCCTTTTTTTCAAGAGCCGTACAATAAAACAAGCATGTTGTTCAGAGCCACATACATATATACATACAGTGGTGATGCCCCCATGGATGCAAGGTGGATTAACCTTTTATGTATGATAGGTCACAACAAACCAATACAAATCAATGGTCCGAAAAACAGACTCTCTTTTCTTTGCCTTTGCCCCGGTAGCGAGGTAATGGATAGCGACCCAAATAAATCCGCCAAAAAAATTAACATTTTCCAGCCCTCACAGATAAAATAAAAAAAAAAAAAAGGAAAACGTTGAAGTAATCTAAACAAAAAGCCCCATTTTACCCTAGAATCACAAGTGTTGGACAAAACAAAGCACCTATAGACCATATTGCTATTGTTAGAGCCATCATAATCGTTAGGTTGACAAGATAAGTTTGTCATGAATGTGGCACTAGAGGAAAAACTGAAGAGCTGTTTAAATTTAACAAAGATTTGCCCTCTTGAAGAACTGAATATGGTGACCAAATTTTACGCTAAACTGGAATATTTTGTGTTTGCAAAGATGACTTTTTGTTCTAAGAGTGGTACTAGTATAACACCCTGTAATATGTAAACAGTTCATTCAACTGGTAAGTGTGCATGTGCTCAGGAAATTTCAAGCATATTTGCCCATTTGGCCTGATGGCCATGGGTTTACCAACAATGTATTCATCCTTTGAGGATCTGAATCAGTATGTTCTTTGAACCAAAGTGTTGGACAGAAAAAAACAACTGACAGACCATCGGATATCACCATTTATGAGTTCTGCTGCTAGTGGGGTCATTAAAATGGGTTTGCTACAGTACAGCAATGGCAGCTGAATATAAACTTTGTCAACAAATCAGAACATTTCATTGTGAACAGACCTTTTAAATAAGTTGTTAGCCCACACAATGAAGGTATGGTAGTTTGTGAGACAATTATTAGTTTAAGATAAGCTTTATAAAACCCCTCATGGAACCAATAACAACTGCCATATATGATACTGTACCTACCCAGCATATCTGACTACAAGTATAATACTATACTTTATGTGCAGTATTATGTACAATTTTGTGTAGACAGCATAATAATAAATAATGCTTTTCAATTACTTCAGTACGCCAGAATGTGCAATCTGCAACCATGTAATAATTTTGAATATTAAATCCATTACCCACCACCTTCAAAATTAAGTCTGAGGACTGATGGTATTTGTCCTTAGCTCAAGGCTTATGTTAGAGGAATGAGCTGAATTAAAAATGTCATCAATGTCAAAATCACAACTACTGAAAACAACTGAGATGAATACAGATCTGAAAAGGTCTTCAACAACTGTGGCTTGTCTACGATTGATGATATCATCTGAAAGCGGCATTGATTTGTGCTGGTTTGTAGAACAAAGCTGTTATGTTGGTCATAACCTGCCTTGCTGCATGCCAGGATATTTGAAATAAGGACACACTAATGTGTGCTGATTTTATTCCCCTCTGTTCACTTAAAGAAAATGTATACAATGGTTAAAGCAAGAGGGTGAATCACTACCAATACCAATGAATTTGAACAGAACAGTAATATTAAATCATAACAAATAAAAACAAACCAAATAAATAATTTTATGGACTTTGTAAAAGGCTTCATGCACATCTCAGTTTAAGTACGTTCCAGTTGTGCAGAAGAGATTTTCAATGGAACGGATATTCTTATGTCTCACTCTGTTCAAATGCAGTAGATACTGTATAAGAAATGCCAGTGTGCTAACACAAGGCCAACATGTGGGACAGTAGTCAACTGATTTCTTAGTTCAGTTCTTTTGGTTTGATGAATTCATTATCCAGTACTGGTACGTAATCTCGTAAATTCCACTGGATTCAATGTGGAAACAGATGAAAAACATTTAAATGTATTATACATACTTTGTGAGTATGACAGCATTTTCAACTTATGATATATCTTATTTTAGTGGAAAATGTTAATGAGTCAGACAAAATGTATGAAAAACTGTATTAACAACATATAAAAAAAGATATAATAAAGCGGTTCCCTACCAGACCTACCGTACTCTCTACGCCCCCCAGCTAAGCTACGGGCGCCTAAAATGGGGGAAAACAGGAAAATAAAACGAACAAACAAAAAGAAAAAGGTGATAGCTTAGTAGAAAAGCAATGCAAATTGAGAGGGTCAAAGTAAAAGACACTGTGTCTGGCCCATGCTGTGTATTTGCGGTGTGTTTAAGTGTGCAGATACTAACTATGGACACAAAATATACTACTTATGCTTTAAGTTAGTTTCATCTTTGGATGCCATTGTAAAGCTATGACCCCCATTTTTCCATTTAAATTACCATAAACATAAACATGATAAACATTTTAATCCATTGTTTTATATCAATTTATGAAAAATACATAAGGCCAATAAAAGTTGAAAATGAAAATTCACAAGAAACACCACAATAAGCAAAACAAAAAGAAAACAAAAGTATCACATACTGGTTTCATTCTTTGAACAAAATAAGCATAAGCTAACAAATGCAGGCTAAACTATGGTGTTCAAAAGGTGCTTAATAACTTTGACAAAGTCTGATTCACTAAACAATGCAGTCTGAGATCCCTGAAAATTGCAACATGATCGATGCAAAACAGAGCAGTATGTTTTCTCCACGAAACCTTGAATAAATGCAGGAAGAGAACATAGGGGTAGAAAAGGATTTATATTCAAGCAGTGTTACAGGTTCAGGTGAGATCAGATTCCATCCAAAAACCTTTGTCCTAATAGCTGAACGTCACAGAGTTGGCACAGTTGTTGCATCAGATCTCTGGATGACAACAAAATGTAAACAAAAACTCATGGGGTAATTGACTACACATTGTAACATAGAAGATAGACATTTCTTACAAATAATTATATATTTCATTACACAAAATATGGTTGCATGGTTAAAAAATAATTGTAAATACCCTTTGTCTTTTTCCTCTTTAGTCTTTGTTAAATGTACATCTTTCATGTATATATTTTTTTAAAATAATACTTAGATCAGTGTCTGTATTTTTGCTACATTTCAACTTGTTTTAAGGGAAGGGTCATTTCTTTGGGCTAAATGGTGAAATGATAATGACACACTTGATTAAACTTATTTATAGCATGGGTGAGTTCCTTGGGATCAGTCAATGACCAGTTTGCAGTTCAATTGGATATAAATTTAGAAGAATGTTAAGCATTTGTACAGCATTTCCAATTATATTGTCACAGGCTTTGTTTTCTAATTTTGCCGTAGTCCGTAAATAAATTGACAATGCGTGATGCACTTACGATTGTTTGTTTCTTTTGTTCATGATGTCACAAAGCACACGGATGCTACCACTAAGCAGGAATTTCAAGAATCTCACCAACAAACTCTTTGATTCTAGTATACATATAAGCTAAAATGGGAGAAATGTGAATGAATCAACTGTCTGCCTGCCAGGAAACACTAAAACAACCTTTAGTGTGGCCCGTGGCTCATGCAAAAACAACTCAATAAAATAAATCTTTTTAAAATTAAAAAAAAGAAAAAGAGCCACCACTATTTTCTGAAAACATCATTCTGTTTGTGGCATTGATGACTTGCATGAAAGCTAAACATAAACACCTAATATCTAGAACTGCAAATATTTAGATGATGTAAAAATACAACAAAGAACAAACAACTTGCATAGAATGAATGAATGTAGATTGGAGACATCACGATTGGCCAGTCTTCAGCACCTTTAAATTAGTTTGCATTCCCCAAACAATGGGAAAAGATGTAAGTAAGGAATGCCACTGCAATCCCCTCTTACTCATTCAAAAAGCAAAAATATGAATACAAGCCTTTCCAAAGTTTTTTTTTCATATATACTGTATATGTATATATATATATATATATATTGTATAATAAAATGGTTATAGGCTAAATGTTGTCACAGTCATATGCCTTTCGCTGAAATCATTTATGATTTATGCTAACCCAGCCTTTGGCTGGTCTGTGATGAAAAACTCAAAATTGGGTTTGTTTGGGTTTATAACAACAATAAATAGGTTATAAGTTTTGAAAATTAATGTTCTGTATTGCAAATAGTGTAGAATGGCAACAATACATTTGAACTTATTTCTTACCTATTATTCGTTGTACTAAAACCTCAAAACCTCAAGTTATGAGTTATGAAGTTGCTGCCATAAATTACTAGCAAAACATGTTTTAATATAGTGTTCCTTTGTAACACATATATTAGATTATCAAGGCAAATGAGTCATGTAGCTAGGCTTTTAAGCTCAGGTTTAATGAGTTACCATAACAGGTGTGTGGGGCAGAGCTACTGCAGTAACTCGAAAGGAAATGTCTTCCCTTTTTTTCTTCTGTGGCTTCAACTTTAGTTTTGTTCTTACCTCTTATACAACCTTTGTATAAATATCATCTTTTCAAAATGCCACTTTTTCTGCAAGTATTGTCTTTTGGTCGTGCAAAGGGGGAAGAAGATCCACTCTCTTTATAAAGTGAGAGATGATGCCTCTCCTTTATTTAAGTCCTTTTGAAAGGTTCACATTTCAGTCAGGGGTCTGATACATACAGGCTTCCCATGGTCCTGTGCTGCAGTGATCGTCCAAAGATAAGTGCTGTCAAGTTTGGAGATGTTTGTTGCTGGCCTCAGTTCCATGGGCCACAGTATTACAGTAACTTTGGTACGCCATGTAGATACAGTGTGACAATGGACCAGATGAGTGGTTGAGGGGAATGCCAGTGGCTAATGAGCAAATATTATTTTATGAGTAACAGACAAAATGAGCAATTGGCCAAATATAGCAGATGATTGAGGGCTCCCACCCATTAAGGTTTGACAGGAGCCCAGCTAAGCCATCACTAGTGAGGCGGTGTTAGTACATTCAGTGGTACTATACTGCACCTCTGGGGACATGTCAGAGGTAGAGGCCCTCAGTGGCTCTGATTGTCTACTTATAGGGACCAATGTTTCTCTGTTATCTTTCAGCAGTGATGAACCACCCCAGCATGAAAAAGTCCACCATTACTAGAAAAATGTGGCATTTAAAAAAGGTGAATATGGTAGAATTTAATCAGAATCTCTTAACGTAATTTACCAAAACAGTTTCAACTCAGTATTTGTCAAACCTTTTCCATTTAAAAAAGAAAAAGAAAGGATAGATAAGATACCTAACCAAACATTTAAGAACCTCCAGTCACCACTGCACGAAAAACAATAGTTGAAACACTGGTATGAACTACCAACTTCCTTATGAGGTGCACAAACAGCTGGAGGATGAACATGATGAAATAAATGAAGACAGACCTTGAAGACTGAAAAAAGTGCTGTGTTTGGTTTAGAACCACAATTACTACTATACCCCTCTCAGCGCTGTCAGAAATGAGTATGTTTATAACTGCAAACAGTACAAGTATTGAATATAAGTTTCTCTATGTACAAAATGATACATTTATATACATATACAGAGTTTGAACATGAATGCAGTTTGTGCAAGAATGAACTGAACGCCGATACATTCATACTTCTCGTTCACTGCGAACCTCCCTTACCATTTTCTCTCCACATGCTGTCAGACTTAAAGTCAGTAACAAATGATTCGTCGTAAACAATTTTAGCCAGGGACTAAGTCCACAAAGCCTTGAGACAGTGTCATCCATACAGTATTCCAGAGGATTAAGCTTTCACAAATTTTATTCTAAGTTTTTGTTAGCGCTATCTGCTGTTTGTCATATTTTTACAGTTACTTCTCTATGCGCTGTGGTTCACCAGTTCGCCATTGAGAAAACTTGTAGGTTGGAAATTTTCAAAATGCCCATTTCAACTGGAACTGGCTACGAAATGGATGAAGGCCATGGCAAAGGAATGCTTTGATTAGAATAACTAAAAAGTAAATTATATATCAATATATTCATAAATAATGTATTTATCTTTAATGCATTCATTAAAAAACTAGGGTTTATAAAGTTATTCACAGTATTTTTTCAGTATACTCAGGTGCTTAAGAGAATGTTTCTACAGGAAGAGAAACTGGAATGAACATGAGCTATTCATTTGCAGAAACAGACCAACATATGCCTCACCTCACAATGGCTGATTATTAGGATTTATCATTAAATGACCCTCAGGTTTCCAATCATATTTACTTGAATTGACTTTTACTCTGAAGGTTGGGCATTTAAGACAGCGGAGGGAAGATGATGCTGCACTTGTTGGCACTTGAGGATCTGAACATCAGCCACATTCTCTCTCACATTCTTTGTCACCTCATTCTGGTGTAAAACAAAGTCATTCTCTTTTATTCCATGGCTAAGCAAGACACTTGTTAAAAGATTGCTTGAACAACATTGTAACCTGTTCAAGAGATGACAGACTCTGTGTCTGCATAGAGTAAAGGGACATCTACCAACATCTCAGCCCTGCAGTTCCTGGTAAATATCGGGTTTTTGCCCTGGCTTTCTCATCTGATTTTACAGAATGCGCAGAATGGGAATGATTAGAATGACATAGACAGATATGACATGGGCCCACTGGTGTACTTCCTGCTCCACAGTTCTAGACTAGCACTTCTGTGACCACCTGTGTGGCCAACTGTGTCTGGCTGCTTTTGGGGCTTTTGCTTTTTGTTGATCTCCCATGGGAAATCCTCTATTGGAAGTGGGCTGGCAGGACTGCCTGACCCCTCTGGCGTGCTCTCAGGGGTTCCCTCTATAATCTCAATCCGGGGTGGGTCCATCAAATCCATAATGCTGAAGGGTGCTGGCTCTGGTTGGCACATCACTGACTTGTCCTCTGTATTTTGTCGGATGGACCAACTTGAGCCTGCTTGGATTCCTATGGACACTCTGTCATCTGTTTGTGTGGTGCTGTCGCTGCAAGGCTCCCGGCACAAAGTCCACATGTTGTAGCACTGAGTAAAGTTGAAGAAGTTACTGTTGAAAGTCTTCAATTCCCCACAGACATCTCTACGCAGCTCTGCCAGTTCATAGCGCATTGCTGAGATTTCATCCTTCCACTGCATGTTGAAGGCAGCAACCATGTTAGCAGATTCTTTAAAGGCCTGAATGGCCTGAGGGACCGGTGGCTCTGAGGCTACAGGTGAGGCAGAGGGGACCCTGTATGAAGGCGGGGATGCCGGTGGGACAGAGATGGCTGTTACAGTGGAGCTAGTACTGTGCTGGCTGCGAGCAGCAGCAGTCTCTCTCTCCAGCCTCTCCAGCTCCACATACGCAGAGGAGCTAGCACCGTCATCGTCCTCTATCATGTCTTCACATAGTAAAGAGGTCCCATCCACAACATCATATCCCTCTGGAAGAAAAATTTGAATATGCAAACAGAAGGACATTCAAAGTGAAAGGAACAGCTGGAGTGTGATTTGATTTGGCTTCTTTACTAGAAAACAAACACATATCTATGGAAAACATACAGTATGTGAGTGGCAGGTAACTCCAAAGACACACAAGATCAAACCCAGTGCAAACCCAATTTCCCGTTTAGTTCGAAAGATTCAAGTGTTTTATCAGGGATGAACATCCACCATTGACTTGTGTGCTATTCAAATGCGACTAACAGAGTTGAACCAGAGTTGTAAAAAACCAAGAGGTAACTGAGTAGTGTCATAAAATCACAAAATTACAAGTGTGAAGAAACTCACTGTCCATTTTTTTTAGCACTATTGAAGTATATTGTTGGTGGAATTCATGACATGTTTCTGAAAGTTGCTTATCATCGTTCAAATTTTGGATGAACTTTCTGTGGTGTTCAAGTGTAGCACTTTATGGAGAATCCAAAATGGATCAGCTAAATAATAGAGCTCCCTCCTGCCAGAGCCAATATCGAATATACAGCACCTTTTTTGAAAGACAATAATGGTTGTCATTAAACTCACATACTGTAGGCTTTTCACAATGTTTTTACACTGCCTTCTCAGTCATCTCAAGGCTTCTTTCCATCTTTTCACTGCACAGCACAGCAAAGAGTGGAATTAAACATGAAATACATCAATCATTATCAGATCATGAATCCATTTTCTGAGAACCCTTTTCTCAAAACATATCAAAATGTTTATTTTTGTGCCATTTTGTGCAAAAGAAAAGATGTAAAGGGGGGTAGCAGAATCACAACCCACTGGGTCAAGAAGCAGATATGAACCCTATTGAACATATCAGGTCCAAAGTGGCTGATTAGACCATGTGGAGTAAGTAACCCGGTGAGGGGAGGGGTCACTCCCCCCTTCGGGGCTGCACCAGGGAGAGGCTGCAATCCCACAGTCAAAGACAGCTGACAGACTCAATGCCAAGGGTTAGACTGCCACATGTGGCCTTTTTAAAAGAAGTCAGATTTTCATGAAAAGAAAAACAGATGCTGCTCTCACAAGTAATTGGAGACAGTGGCAATGCGATCACATTCAGTGCTATTTTATGGTTGCCATATGAAAACATTCCGAAAAGTTTGGGAAGTACATCTCTTATACATTTACACTTACAATGTGGTCTAAACACACTTAAAATAGAGACATGGTAAACAACTCACAAAAGCCAGCATCACATTCATCACTTTAATCAATATTCTGAGGTGTCAAGGTTTTAAGAAGAAATCAAAGTGTCTGAGGTTTTGTGAGTTGTTTGGAACCGTGTTTGCTACTTAGGATAACATAATGAGATATTTCTACCAGCTATACATCTATGGATATATAAACTCTATGTATCTATTGTTTTTACTGAGAAGGCAGTGCAAAAACACACATATACATAGATATATGTATGCGTGTCAACATTAAAATACCTGCAACAATCATCACTGATGCCTCCAGTTGTTCATTCCCCCTGGTTATCCTTCAAGAGATGGATGGTCAAATGGAGAGGGGTTTGCTGCTCGTCTGCCCTACGGAGCATCATGGGATCCCTTCCCCACTCAAGGGTCCACTAGCCTCACATGGGGTTTGGTTCATAAGCCGCTTACAATTCAATTATAAACTAGTACTGAATACTAACATAAAAACATGATTCCAGGAATCAATGTTTTTCTTAGCCAAGGTAGCCTAGATAAGTTACTTTATTCAATTTCAAGGCCACTATTCCCTCAGAACAGTGCAAAGAGTACACCAAAGGAGAAATATAACTTACAGTATGGCTTGACTGGGAGGTGACAGTACTGTATAAAATTAATCACCATCCAGGGAACCCTTCTCTGGGTTGCTATAACCTTATCTGACATTGTAATTGATGCATAATGCCAATCTTCAAAATACATCTTCATAACATATTGTACAGTCAACTGCTTGTTTTAGTCCATATAGAGCTGACAGATTTGGAGCAGAGAGTTAAATGAATAGAGTTCAGCAAATAAGACAGTGGGATTGGAGAACACTCCTTTATCCTCAGTACTTCTGTCACATCGAAGAAATCGTAGATGGAAACCCAATTGAAGATGAAAGGATTCCAAAAACAAAAGTCCAGATTGCACAAGAAAACAAAACCCACAAAATGAGAAAAAGTGCAAATGTCTCCAATATTAAATTGACAGAAAAGTGTACAAAAACAATGAAAATCCAGGTCATAATATTTAAAAATGCACGCAATTAAAGAAAAATGTTTCAATAGGGTTCATAGCTTTACTCTTGCAGGTAAACACCAAATGCACTTAGTGAGGGAGTTACTGCAAAGACTCTGCTTGCACAAAGAACCTGAAATGCTTAATTTTATATTGCTCGCACCGTGTCGCACAAAACCTTGAAATCTTTGCGTTTTGTATTAAAAATGCAGCATGTAGGACAAATAAATATTTGTGACCATAGACAAAATGTGCTGTTTTCAGAACATGTTGCGTCTGGGTCCACTGTCATATTTTAATTGTAGCGTAAAAAAAACTCTGACCAATGTAAGCGAAGTTTGCTAAATTGGCAACTCGCAGTTGAAGACAACAGTGATTCAGAAGCTTTAGGAGTTCCTGTAATAAACTATACATACAATTCATTAGTTATTTTGACTGAGATCAATGCTCAAAAGCTTGAGTTTAATGCAACACAATACAACAATACTGCAAATAGTCGAAAGTTGTATTTCTCAAACTCATACCATCACTGAACAGTTCCTTTGTGCAACCAGCACGTGTGAGTGCACGTGTTCTAGTCTCTAGAGGTTGTTGACTTACCTTAAATTGGTTACAAGATTGTTTTTTGTTTGTAATTTTATGAGGTCTGTGACCAGGTCAGTTACAAAGCGTATTGCTAATGTGTTGGTGCAACAGAGCAGGGGGAAGACAGGCGGAAGGCTCGTCCGTTGTATCCTCTCAACACAAATAAGTCAACAACCTACCGCTCCCCTACCCCCTGGCCCGTTTTTGTCTTCATCCCTCCCTAAGTAACTCACAGGCTTTGCACAACACATATATAACACCACAGTTTAACATGCTTAGGGTAGGGCCTGTTCCTCATAGGCATGCCATGTAATGTGGCTGTGCTGTGTTGTAAATATTGTGTACCGTGAGCGTGTGTTGCCATCTCAGTGTTGATGCGACCCCCCAGACCTTATCCTAGTCTACAGCTTGGCAACACCACAAGTGACCAACTAGAAGCTTGTCTAATGATGCATGAATCGTGCAAAGTAACACACAAGCAGATCCATCTAAACAATCGGGAGTATGCAGAGGCAAAAACAAACACACGCACACCATAGCTTCCAAAAAAAAAATAACTGGGATCATTCAGCCCGGCATCTCTGAAGCTCAAGGGTTCCCCACTGTACATATGTAGGTATGTCAAGTTTGTGCGCATGTATAGGATGTATGAGGGTATGTAGTCTAAGCCCTCTCTTATTTAGGGGGGGGATTGTTTTACCTGTTGTGGATCTGAGAGTTGAAGTGACAGTGGAGGATGTCATTGAAGGCAAGCAGTCGTCATCTTGGGAATAACCAGCCTGAATTGCACGGAGGTAACTGTGGCTTCGAGTGCGGAACGAACCAGGCAGGTCCAAGGCTTCCATGGCCTGGGATTCTACTTCACTAAAAACGGACTCGCAAACTGACTCAAACTGGCCATTGATCTCAGTCTCACTCACCTGAGAGACAAAAACAGGAATAGCAGTCCTTAATTTTTCCTCTTCCTTTCTCTTTCTCACTTTGATTCTTCCCCTTTGCACAGCAAATATGAAGGAGTGTTAGCGTAAGGAAATGCCACTGTCATTCCGACCTTAAACTGAATAAATGTCAAGATCAAATGAAAAAAAGGCAGATGACAACAGAAAACAATCAGAAAAATATTCAGTTTGGGTCATAAAACATTCCATTCACCACACATCCCCAAACTAAGATGTACTCTACAGTATACTGTATGTCACTACATGTAAAACACTGCAGTCTCAATTCTTTGTCTTGAAGCTTTAACAAGTCTCTTACAAATACTCTTAAGTTGTTCTAGCTGATACAAGATGAATTCATGTTCTACCCTGTCATGTCTTCTTCTGTTCTCTGTCTACATCATCATGCTGTTTCATATTACTAGGTTTCACTATTATTTAAGACCTTTTTCTACTATCATTTAACTGTGTTAGCACCAGCAGGAGTAAGCTAACTGTGCAACCTTTCTAAATCTCTCCTCCTCTTGGATGGTTTCTTGCTGTGTCACAAGTCTTCACATCAACCTTGTCTTGTGCCACCATGGAGGTCCAAAACAGACTTGCAAAATTAATCTAACTGTACAGATTAATAGCAGGATATGACAAAGATAGATAGCTGAAAAGGTTGGTGTGTGAGGTTAGACATTATGTTACTGTTTCTGTAATACTAATCATTAGTAGTAGTTCGCAAAAAACAAACAAACAAAAAAAGATCAGTTAATCAAAACAAACTGCTGCTTTGTTAGCTAGCTAATTAGCTGGCATGCCACAACAGCAGGAGATTGATGAATTGTTTTTAAGTGGTCTATTCCAGATATCCTTCGGCCAAATCAGATTGCAGACTGATTGATGTGAAACTGATATCCTAGTTACTCAATTACATACAATTTTTTTATACCATGAATCTCTTAAAAAACTTTAAACCACATTAGATTATGTCTGGAGCTGTAGACTGTCAGTTTAATCATCAATTCTCAGTCCAAAACAGCACAGATTAGTCGTGTCTATTGACTTCAGTTGAGACACCCATGGCTATGTCTACTACAATCTGAATCTACAATCAGCTGTGGACCTCCACTATGAACACCTGTGGATTTTTTTTATGTCTTTGTAATGCCCTCTACACAAAGTTCCTACATACAAAATGACATGACATAGGCTCTCATAAATGTCTCCAGGTGTTGCCTCTGTGTGATGCATGTGTTTAAGACTCACCTGGCTGACGCAGCTAGCCTGACTGAGGGTGCTGACGGCGCGCATGTAGCTCTGGTTGCGAGAGCGGAAGGGCGGGGGGTGAAAGGTGGCAGGGTCCAGTGTGACACTAGGGTGGGGTCGCATATCTCTTGTGGTTTGCAAGTGGTAGCCCTGGCTGAACAAGGACAGGGGGTAGGGATAGATAACGATTGCACAGTTCAAAAGCCACACATGGAACATCACTGGATCATATTGTTCTCAACAGATCTACTGGTTAGCATCTGTGGGCTGCTTCTTGTTGCTGTAGTATTTTATGACAAAAGAGTCTTCCATCCTAAAACTATAGAAAGCAAGTGTACGGCTTGTCTCTGGTTCTTATTAGAGAAACAATGAGAGCTAGGAGCGGCAATGATAAGATATCATTACATTCTCAACCAGAGGCTAAAAAACAGGGCTGATTTGTTTGTGGACAGCAGCCCAAGTGATCAGCACCCCACTGAGATGATGGTAACAAAAATAGCACAGAGCACTGAGTGGAAGTAGGGATGACGAATGCATGACGGCTCCCCAGGTTCACAGAATTTGGCTATATCTGAAAGCCACATGGTCCGGAAAAAAACAGTTACAGAGAACCATAGGCTGAATAAAAACAAGCTGAGCAACAATAAGCTTGGTGGGAATGTGAAGGTGAAGCAATAGCGTCCCTTGGGTACAAATATGCTTAATGGAATATTAGGTGGTTTGTGCTGGTTTACATGGCAACAGATACATGTCACCAGAGAGATGATTAGAAGATGATTAAAGAGTAACTTAACACCCCCTGAAAACCTTGACTAACCTCCAGCGGTTTAACTTTTCACCTTGCTGCAGTGAAGTAAGGGTGAACTCCCAGTCAGGGGTGAAACACGTGAAACTGTCAGCCAGAGAGGGCATTGCTTTTCAGCCAAGGTAGTGCACCACTGCTTGACCAGTGCAGAGACATTTGCAACACATTATATTATGATTATTGATAAATACTTTCCGCCTCATTTATATCAGTGTGTGTCCAGTAAATACCACAAACACCTCTTAGTTCAACACAGTGCAGTTAACACACATTGACAGAGCCACAAACTAAAGCCTCCAAAATTAACATAAAGTTGAATAAACACCTCTGAACGATTCCAACAAAAACTGAACATTTATAGCTGGATGTACCACTACAACTACATTTTTCCATGATTGTGAAAAGAAAAAATATATATATGTATTTCCGTGAATACAAAATATACTGAACACCTCACTGTATCACTGAACAGACACAACTCTTCTTCCTCAAGTTTCTTATCATACAGTATACACCGATCAGCCAAAACATTAAAACCACTGACAGGTGAAGTGAATAACATTGATTGTTTTGTTACAGTGCAATGCTCTTTTGTGGAACCTTGGCTCCTGCCATTCATGTAGATGCCACTTTGACACGCACCATCAACCCAAACACCATTACAGACCAATACACCCCCTCACGGCAACGGCACTCCCTGATGGCAGTGCACCTCCCCAGGTAGGACAGTACACCATGCTACACCACAAAAACTGCTCAGGAGACGCTCGGGGGACATGACTAAGAGCTCAGGGCGTCGACCTGGCCTCCAAAATCCCTAGATCGCAACGCATAGGATTTAAAGGGTCTGTCGACAACACCTTGGTGCCAGACAACACAGGACACCCCCTTGTGTCCATGCCTCGACAGGTCAGAGGCCCAACCGTAGATCGGACTTGGTTCTGGCCTGTCAAGGCCTGGACAAAGGACCTCTGGGGTACTGGTTGGTGCCACAGATGCTCTATCAGATTGGGATCTGGGGAATGTGAAAGCAAGGTTGATGTCTTGAGCTCTTTGTCACATACCTTAGGCCATTCCTGAGCAGTGTTGGCGGTGTGGCATGGTGCATTGCCTTGCTGAGGGGCTACTGTCAACTGGGGCACTGTTGCAATGAGCAGGGGTACTTGGTCTGTAACAATGTTAAGGTGGAGGGAGTGCATAAAGGGGCATCCACATGAATGCCAGGACCAAAGGTTTCCCAGCAGAACATTGTATTGTAATGAAATCATCAATATTATTCACTTTACCCATCAGTGGTTTTAATGTTTTGGCTGATTGGTGTACCTCAACACAATAGTCAGTAACTTAAATGTAGGCCCTTCCATGTGACAACGATCCATCCACTAAGCCAAGCACATTTAAGCCTGCTCTCTTGAGTCTGACGTTGTATTAAGGTGACGGTTTTGCTACAGGCTCGTCAACAACACTGCGATAAGATGAGGAACATTGCCTGTGTAAGATATTGGGCAAATATTGTAACTAGCAGATGAAAAAGGTCATAAACACAAAACCCATTTGGTACTGCAGCGTTCAGCAGAGCACTACTTTACCTGATCACATGAAACAGTTGTTGATTGAATACTTAACAACAATGCTCAAGAGCAACTTAATGATGTGGTTATAAAACAAGCTAACAAGTAAGTACACCCCAGCTCTAAATAGCAGCTTAACACAGTCGTCCAGGCATGCATAAAATAATGTAAGAAAAGGGTAACCAGAACTCGGCCTCTCATTTTGTTGCCAAGCAACTTCACTTGGAATCACCAACTAATGTAAAACCTCTTCAGATCTCTCAGTGACAGCTGAACAGCATCAGCAAACAACTGTTTTACTCGGACAGCATGTCAACAAAGTAGTGAGTCAGTGCGAGATTGTTCAGATTTATAGAAACAAAAAGGCTGAGGCTGTGGATTAAAATTTCAAGTAGGTTGTAAAGAAAACAATAATTGAAGGTTAGTTCTAGAATTTCGACAAACCTATTTGAATGTTCTCCCTTTGAACCCCAACTTAAAAAAATGAATATATTTTTACCACAGAATTTTTGTTTTAAAGACACAACAGCAGTGTGTAGTCAGGAGTTGAAGTGCAAGTCAGTTGTGCATGAAACTCTATTTCTCTCAAAGTCCGGTTGTTCCCTGAACATTATTAACTTATTCCTTAACATACTACAGCTACAGAAGTGCGTGGAGTAGTTTGCATACGGTGCTGAAAGAAAGGTCTCATTGCAGTACTGACATTCACTCATTGATCATTGCCCAGTCTTATTAAGGGTGCTGATCAAAGGCTCGGAAAATATTGATATTTCTCACAAGCTTAACCCTAACCATTTGTACTGGTCTCATGGTGCAGTCTATGTACAATTTACCACCATCTTTGTCAGTCACTGGAGCCAACAGTCCGATACCTGACTCCGCAGACTCACTCAAGACACACACTGCAACAACATCTAAGTCCTTGCATATGAAAATTTATTATTCAAGATAGAAGCTTGTCATTTTGTTGACCCTAAAGCAACCACCAATTACTGAGCCATCGGTTTTAGTAATAATGTATTTTAAAGAATGACCATTCCATAAGGTAAATTTATAAAACTACAAGGAAATTCAGTCCTTTTGCTGTATTTTCAACATACCGCCTGAACATCAATTAATGCTTTCAAGGTTTAATAAAAAGGAGGTAAAATGAAATCAACACATAGCTTTGTTATAGACATAATAAGCGAGGCAGCCAGGCCTACCTTTGGGAGTCTAAATGGGGTCTCTGCATGGCTGATTTGAGGACGAGAGCATCAGGCCGAATGGCCTTCTGTGGGGAGGTCTTAGGGCTGGTGTCAGAGTCACCACTTTCATCATCCACCTCTCCCATAGCTTTGACATAGCTACTGCTGCGCATCCGCCGACACGGGATCTCGTCATCCTTCTCTCCAGGGTATCCACCCCACTCATCCTGGGGAACCTGTGGAAGACAACACAGCTTTTAAATACTTCACATTCATAACCATAAGGTGGTATTACTTGTTTATTTGAGCCAGTATCTGTGGTGACTTGTTAAACCCTGATGGAGTACAGATCTTACAGTGGGTTGTCCTGCTCGTAGACAAAATGTCAGGCTTGTACAGTGAACTACATCAGAGATATTATTTGCAAGTACAATGGGGCCCAATTAGCCAAATGAGTGTGAGAACTGTATCAGACAAGTAGAGGGATAAGCTTTGGCTGGTTTTTCCCTAAACAGTAAATTAAGCTGATTCACATCCTCGGTTTCAAGCTCCACCTCTATTTCATCCCCCTGGGCCAGGGATCCCAATTTAAACAAGCTCAACGGTTAACCTTACTCCACCCATGAGACTCATACAGTGGGTTTCTCTGAGCTAAATTCTGCAACTGCAACCATGAACAGGCACTTTGTATCATTTTTATGAAAAACATATCTTGCTTTTGGTGACATGGCTTATACCAAAGCATCTATGGAACTTTATTGGCTTTTTTTGGTTATCTGCATTCATATGCAAATATTTGTTGATGAGCTAAATCACCATCAGACCGATAGCCAGTGGGTTCTGGGATTGTAAATCGGACTGTAAAGAATGACAGACACACAAAGAAGTAATCTTGGCTTAGATAACTGTTATTCAGATATCGGCTGGCTACACAGGAATCCCAGAAATATTGGCTGTTGTCCCCAGAGGCTAAATCGTTGACAGACCGATAGCCGATGGTTTCCGACATTGCAATGGGAGTAAGTAGCTTATGTCCGCAAGAGCCTCAACTTGTGCGATGCAAGTGTTTGAAGTAAAGCAATACAACGTAACATTTTACTGTATTAATTCAATCAGTCAATCGGCCGAACATTGGTACTGGCCGATATTCGCCTTGTTGACTGCCATCGGCCTATTGGCAAATGCGATGACATTCACCGATGGCAGGGGCCAATATATTTCTGTTGTGTCACATCAGTCTGTTGTGTCACAACGCATACTGATGTAATACTGTAATGTAATACTGCTCTGCTGTCGGACACGATTAAAAAACATGTTTGGGACAAACAGACATCTTCCACGGGACGCCCTCTATACAAAAAGGTGCCGAAAACTCACTATTGAGGTGTCAGGACATACCTAATTCAGCCCGACCCGGCCCGAGCCCGTGCACGTTATGTCCGGGACCGGCCCGGCCCGTACAATTAACTGTAATTATGGGCCCGAGCCCGATTTAAACCCGACATTTTTCAATAAGTTGGCTGTTATAATTAACGCTAAGGACACACCGAGCACGTTAGTGCCATGGAAGTCCTGCGAGTGTACTCGCAGGCGCTTGACTGTCCACACAAGCAGCGCATTTCTCCTGCGCTCTCCACGCCGGTTAAACATCGACTCCACTCGTCTGTTCCCATCAGTACTCGTTTTTTCACTTTAACAGGTCATTTTAAACATGGGTAAGTCCATATTTTCGTTGTTTTTTATAACGTAATAAGTTAATGACAATTTGTCATTGCATGTCCATGTATTGAGCGTGTTGGGTAAACACTGAATGAATAGGGCATATTTTTTGGAGGCACGGAAAGTCGCTGTCCCTCCCACTTATCTCTACCACCCCCCTCTCTCTCTCTCTTTCTGTATGTGTGAATTGCAACCCCCAACCTGTAGCCATTTCTCTCTCTCTCTCTCATATCTGACTCTCTCTCTCTCTCTCTCTCTCTCTCTCTCTCTCTCTCTCTCTCTCTCTCTCTCTCTCTCTCTCATATCTGACCGGGCCCGGCCTGGGCCTCTGGCAGAGAATCTAAGCTCTAATTGACATCGGCAGGAGAACTACTTAACGTTAGCTGTTAGCGACAAACTGCTGATGGAGGTTGCAGTTATGATGCGTTTAAGCTCTATTGCTTAAAGTATCAGGCGAAGGTCAAATATGACATTCATGATGTTTTCAATTTTTGTCAAATATGGCAATATAAATCAATATTGGAGAGGGAATAATGATACAGTATACATAGTAAAAACAGTGTTGAAGCAGTTGTCAAAAAAGTTTTTCCTGTAAAAGTAGTTTTTAAAAGGTTGTTTCATAAATGTGCATGATTAAATCTGTGCTCATTCAAAGGTAGTGTGATGAAGGGCTTAATTACTTTGAAACAGTTATTTTTTATTATAAAGACATCTTTGTTTCCTTGGCACAAAAAGGGGCAATAAATACCAACAAATACAAAATAAACAAAATAAAACCACATCAGTATCAGCCATCGTTATTTCAAATATTGGTATCAGTATCAGCTCAGAATTTATATTGTATTTATATTGCTTTTTCCAGTAATGTGGTAATGAAACACATTTCAGTTTAATTATCAGTGATAACATTAAACTTATTGTTTAATAAATTTTATAATTTTTTTTTTAAAAATTACGACTATTTTTTTTACTTAAAATTATGTTTTCATGTGTTATACATTTTTTGAAAATGAAAAATCCATATTTTTAGATAAGTATTGTTTCTCTTAGTTTCATTCAGACAGACACATTTCCTATGTATTTGGCCCTGACAAAG
>NW_027556894.1:10000-20270 GCF_041903045.1 Epinephelus lanceolatus | reverse complement strand
CCGGGCACTTCTCCCGTCCCACACTCGCGCCCCTCGTACTCCGCTCCGGCCGCTTTGGTTTAAACACGGGAAATAACCGAGGGAGAAAGCTCACTCTATTTCATCCGATTTTCTCACATCTCTCCCTCTCGCCTGGCTGGAAGCCTCCGACCTCCCTGCTGGATGGAAATCACCGCTGCTGAGATTTTTCCAAGTGTTTGACGGGGAGAAGGCGCCGGGGAAGCGGCCGGAGCTCCGGCCGCTTACCCCGGGCACTTCACCCGTCCCACACTCGCGCCCCTGGTACTCCGCTCCGGCCGCTTTGGTTTAAACACGGGAAATAACCGAGGGAGAAAGCTCACTCTATTTCATCCGATTTTCTCACATCTCTCCCTCTCGCCTGGCTGGAAGCCTCCGACCTCCCTGCTGGATGGAAATCACCGCTGCTGAGATTTTTCCAAGTGTTTGACGGGGAGAAGGCGCCGGGGAAGCGGCCGGAGCTCCGGCCGCTTACCCCGGGCACTTCACCCGTCCCACACTCGCGCCCCTGGTACTCCACTCCGGCCGCTTTGGTTTAAACACGGGAAATAACCGAGGGAGAAAGCTCACTCTATTTCATCCGATTTTCTCACATCTCTCCCTCTCGCCTGGCTGGAAGCCTCCGACCTCCCTGCTGGATGAAGCCCTGGGGGAAAGAAAAACAAATGAAATAGAGGAGGGAGGGAGGCTTTCTCCTGTTTTACCCTATTTTCATCCATTTTTCCCTCTCCCCTCTCTGGGAGCCTCCGATCTCCGCCTCTCGCACCTCCGCCAAGCACTGGTGACAGACATTAAAGGGGGCATGAGCTCCGTTTCCGCCCAGCCTTTGCCAGGCTGTCCATTTCACTGCCCCGTGGCCGGGGAGCGCCGCAACGGCCGCCGCCGACCCGGTCACGGGCCCCCGGGCCCGGCCAAAGGGTGGACCCCACCGGTGCTCGGCCCCCACGCGCCCCACGGAGCCCCCGCTCGCGCCAGGCACCCCCGGGGCTCGGCTCTCGCTGGCCCCGACCGACCCGCCGCCCCTCCTCACCCTTGACAGACATTAAAGGGGGCATGAGCTCCGTTTCCGCCCAGCCTTTGCCAGGCTGTCCATTTCACTGCCCCGTGGCCGGGGAGCGCCGCAACGGCCGCCGCCGACCCGGTCACGGGCCCCCGGGCCCGGCCAAAGGGTGGACCCCACCGGTGCTCGGCCCCCACGCGCCCCACGGAGCCCCCGCTCGCGCCAGGCACCCCCGGGGCTCGGCTCTCGCTGGCCCCGACGGACCCGCCGCCCCTCCTCACCCTTGACAGACATTAAAGGGGGCATGAGCTCCGTTTCCGCCCAGCCTTTGCCAGGCTGTCCATTTCACTGCCCCGTGGCCGGGGAGCGCCGCAACGGCCGCCGCCGACCCGGTCACGGGCCCCCGGGCCCGGCCAAAGGGTGGACCCCACCGGTGCTCGGCCCCCACGCGCCCCACGGAGCCCCCGCTCGCGCCAGGCACCCCCGGGGCTCGGCTCTCGCTGGCCCCGACGGACCCGCCGCCCCTCCTCACCCTTGACAGACATTAAAGGGGGCATGAGCTCCGTTTCCGCCCAGCCTTTGCCAGGCTGTCCATTTCACTGCCCCGTGGCCGGGGAGCGCCGCAACGGCCGCCGCCGACCCGGTCACGGGCCCCCGGGCCCGGCCAAAGGGTGGACCCCACCGGTGCTCGGCCCCCACGCGCCCCACGGAGCCCCCGCTCGCGCCAGGCACCCCCGGGGCTCGGCTCTCGCTGGCCCCGACGGACCCGCCGCCCCTCCTCACCCTTGACAGACATTAAAGGGGGCATGAGCTCCGTTTCCGCCCAGCCTTTGCCAGGCTGTCCATTTCACTGCCCCGTGGCCGGGGAGCGCCGCAACGGCCGCCGCCGACCCGGTCACGGGCCCCCGGGCCCGGCCAAAGGGTGGACCCCACCGGTGCTCGGCCCCCACGCGCCCCACGGAGCCCCCGCTCGCGCCAGGCACCCCCGGGGCTCGGCTCTCGCTGGCCCCGACGGACCCGCCGCCCCTCCTCACCCTTGACAGACATTAAAGGGGGCATGAGCTCCGTTTCCGCCCAGCCTTTGCCAGGCTGTCCATTTCACTGCCCCGTGGCCGGGGAGCGCCGCAACGGCCGCCGCCGACCCGGTCACGGGCCCCCGGGCCCGGCCAAAGGGTGGACCCCACCGGTGCTCGGCCCCCACGCGCCCCACGGAGCCCCCGCTCGCGCCAGGCACCCCCGGGGCTCGGCTCTCGCTGGCCCCGACCGACCCGCCGCCCTCCGCCTATCTCACCTCCACCCAGCACTGGAGGCAGGCATTAAAGGGGGAATTAATCCCCTGTGTTCCATCCTCACTTCACCCAGCTCTCTGGCTCTCTGTCTCCCTCCCTCCCTCTTCTCTCCCCTCTCTGGGGGAGACTCTCACCGTCCCAGGCCTCATTCTCCCACCTCCACCCAGCGCTGGAGGCAGGCATTAAAGGGGGAATTAATCCCCTGTGTTCCATGCTCACTTCACCCAGCTCTCTGGCTGGCTGTCTCCCTCCCTCTTCTCTCCCCTCTCTGGGGGAGACTCTCAACCTCCCAGGCCTCATTCTCCCACCTCCACCCAGCGCTGGAGGCAGGCATTAAAGGGGGAATTAATCCCCTGTGTTCCATGCTCACTTCACCCAGCTCTCTGGCTCTCTGTCTCCCTCCCTCTTCTCTCCCCTCTCTGGGGGAGACTCTCAACCTCCCAGGCCTCATTCTCCCACCTCCACCCAGCGCTGGAGGCAGGCATTAAAGGGGGAATTAATCCCCTGTGTTCCATGCTCACTTCACCCAGCTCTCTGGCTGGCTGTCTCCCTCCCTCTTCTCTCCCCTCTCTGGGGGAGACTCTCAACCTCCCAGGCCTCATTCTCCCACCTCCACCCAGCGCTGGAGGCAGGCATTAAAGGGGGAATTAATCCCCTGTGTTCCATGCTCACTTCACCCAGCTCTCTGGCTCTCTGTCTCCCTCCCTCTTCTCTCCCCTCTCTGGGGGAGACTCTCAACCTCCCAGGCCTCATTCTCCCACCTCCACCCAGCGCTGGAGGCAGGCATTAAAGGGGGAATTAATCCCCTGTGTTCCATGCTCACTTCACCCAGCTCTCTGGCTGGCTGTCTCCCTCCCTCTTCTCTCCCCTCTCTGGGGGAGACTCTCAACCTCCCAGGCCTCATTCTCCCACCTCCACCCAGCGCTGGAGGCAGGCATTAAAGGGGGAATTAATCCCCTGTGTTCCATGCTCACTTCACCCAGCTCTCTGGCTCTCTGTCTCCCTCCCTCTTCTCTCCCCTCTCTGGGGGAGACTCTCAACCTCCCAGGCCTCATTCTCCCACCTCCACCCAGCGCTGGAGGCAGGCATTAAAGGGGGAATTAATCCCCTGTGTTCCATGCTCACTTCACCCAGCTCTCTGGCTGGCTGTCTCCCTCCCTCCCTCTTCTCTCCCCTCTCTGGGGGAGACTCTCACCGTCCCAGGCCTCATTCTCCCACCTCCACCCAGCGCTGGAGGCAGGCATTAAAGGGGGAATTAATCCCCTGTGTTCCATGCTCACTTCACCCAGCTCTCTGGCTGGCTGTCTCCCTCCCTCTTCTCTCCCCTCTCTGGGGGAGACTCTCACCGTCCCAGGCCTCATTCTCCCACCTCCACCCAGCGCTGGAGGCAGGCATTAAAGGGGGAATTAATCCCCTGTGTTCCATGCTCACTTCACCCAGCTCTCTGGCTCTCTGTCTCCCTCCCTCTTCTCTCCCCTCTCTGGGGGAGACTCTCAACCTCCCAGGCCTCATTCTCCCACCTCCACCCAGCGCTGGAGGCAGGCATTAAAGGGGGAATTAATCCCCTGTGTTCCATGCTCACTTCACCCAGCTCTCTGGCTCTCTGTCTCCCTCCCTCCCTCTTCTCTCCCCTCTCTGGGGGAGACTCTCACCGTCCCAGGCCTCATTCTCCCACCTCCACCCAGCGCTGGAGGCAGGCATTAAAGGGGGAATTAATCCCCTGTGTTCCATGCTCACTTCACCCAGCTCTCTGGCTGGCTGTCTCCCTCCCTCTTCTCTCCCCTCTCTGGGGGAGACTCTCACCGTCCCAGGCCTCATTCTCCCACCTCCACCCAGCGCTGGAGGCAGGCATTAAAGGGGGAATTAATCCCCTGTGTTCCATGCTCACTTCACCCAGCTCTCTGGCTGGCTGTCTCCCTCCCTCTTCTCTCCCCTCTCTGGGGGAGACTCTCAACCTCCCAGGCCTCATTCTCCCACCTCCACCCAGCGCTGGAGGCAGGCATTAAAGGGGGAATTAATCCCCTGTGTTCCATGCTCACTTCACCCAGCTCTCTGGCTCTCTGTCTCCCTCCCTCTTCTCTCCCCTCTCTGGGGGAGACTCTCAACCTCCCAGGCCTCATTCTCCCACCTCCACCCAGCGCTGGAGGCAGGCATTAAAGGGGGAATTAATCCCCTGTGTTCCATGCTCACTTCACCCAGCTCTCTGGCTGGCTGTCTCCCTCCCTCCCTCTTCTCTCCCCTCTCTGGGGGAGACTCTCACCGTCCCAGGCCTCATTCTCCCACCTCCACCCAGCGCTGGAGGCAGGCATTAAAGGGGGAATTAATCCCCTGTGTTCCATGCTCACTTCACCCAGCTCCCTGGCTCTCTGTCTCCCTCCCTCTTCTCTCCCCTCTCTGGGGGAGACTCTCACCGTCCCAGGCCTCATTCTCCCACCTCCACCCAGCACTGGAGTAAGATCTTAGGGGACACTTTAATCCCTGTACCACCCTCACTTCACCCAGCTCTCTGGCTCTCTGTCTCCCTCCCTCCTCTCTCCCCTCTCTGGGGGAGACTCTCAACCTCCCAGGCCTCATTCTCCCACCTCCACCCAGCGCTGGAGGCAGGCATTAAAGGGGGAATTAATCCCCTGTGTTCCACCCTCACTTCACCCAGCTCTCTGGCTCTCTGTCTCCCTCCCTCCTCTCTCCCCTCTCTGGGGGAGACTCTCAACCTCCCAGGCATCACTCTCCCACCTCCACCCAGCGCTGGAGGCAGGCATTAAAGGGGGAATTAATCCCCTGTGTTCCACCCTCACTTCACCCAGCTCTCTGGCTCTCTGTCTCCCTCCCTCCTCTCTCCCCTCTCTGGGGGAGACTCTCACCGTCCCAGGCCTCATTCTCCCACCTCCACCCAGCGCTGGAGGCAGATCTTAGGGGACACTTTAATCCCTGTACCACCCTCACTTCACCCAGCTCCCTGGCTCTCTGTCTCCCTCCCTCTCTGGGGGAGAATCTCACCGTCCCAGGCCTCATTCTCCCACCTCCACCCAGCGCTGGAGGCAGGCATTAAAGGGGGAATTAATCCCCTGTGTTCCATCCTCACTTCACCCAGCTCTCTGGCTCTCTGTCTCCCTCCCTCTTCTCTCCCCTCTCTGGGGGAGACTCTCACCGTCCCAGGCCTCATTCTCCCACCTCCACCCAGCACTGGAGTCAGATCTTAGGGGACACTTTAATCCCTGTACCACCCTCACTTCACCCAGCTCCCTGGCTCTCTGTCTCCCTCCCTCTTCTCTCCCCTCTCTGGGGGAGACTCTCACCGTCCCAGGCCTCATTCTCCCACCTCCACCCAGCACTGGAGTCAGATCTTAGGGGACACTTTAATCCCTGTACCACCCTCACTTCACCCAGCTCCCTGGCTCTCTGTCTCCCTCCCTCTTCTCTCCCCTCTCTGGGGGAGACTCTCACCGTCCCAGGCCTCATTCTCCCACCTCCACCCAGCGCTGGAGGCAGGCATTAAAGGGGGAATTAATCCCCTGTGTTCCATGCTCACTTCACCCAGCTCTCTGGCTCTCTGTCTCCCTCCCTCTTCTCTCCCCTCTCTGGGGGAGACTCTCCACCTCCCAGGCCTCATTCTCCCACCTCCACCCAGCACTGGAGTCAGATCTTAGGGGACACTTTAATCCCTGTACCACCCTCACTTCACCCAGCTCTCTGGCTCTCTGTCTCCCTCCCTCTTCTCTCCCCTCTCTGGGGGAGACTCTCACCGTCCCAGGCCTCATTCTCCCACCTCCACCCAGCGCTGGAGGCAGGCATTAAAGGGGGAATTAATCCCCCGTGTTCCATCCTCACTTCACCCAGCTCTCTGGCTCTCTGTCTCCCTCCCTCTTCTCTCCCCTCTCTGGGGGAGACTCTCAACCTCCCAGGCCTCATTCTCCCACCTCCACCCAGCGCTGGAGGCAGGCATTAAAGGGGGAATTAATCCCCTGTGTTCCATGCTCACTTCACCCAGCTCTCTGGCTCTCTGTCTCCCTCCCTCTTCTCTCCCCTCTCTGGGGGAGACTCTCACCGTCCCAGGCCTCATTCTCCCACCTCCACCCAGCACTGGAGGCAGGCATTAAAGGGGGAATTAATCCCCCGTGTACCACCCTCACTTCACCCAGCTCTCTGGCTCTCTGTCTCCCTCCCTCCCTCTTCTCTCCCCTCTCTGGGGGAGACTCTCACCGTCCCAGGCCTCATTCTCCCACCTCCACCCAGCACTGGAGTCAGATCTTAGGGGACACTTTAATCCCTGTACCACCCTCACTTCACCCAGCTCCCTGGCTCTCTGTCTCCCTCCCTCTTCTCTCCCCTCTCTGGGGGAGACTCTCAACCTCCCAGGCCTCATTCTCCCACCTCCACCCAGCGCTGGAGGCAGGCATTAAAGGGGGAATTAATCCCCTGTGTTCCATCCTCACTTCACCCAGCTCTCTGGCTCTCTGTCTCCCTCCCTCCCTCTTCTCTCCCCTCTCTGGGGGAGACTCTCACCGTCCCAGGCCTCATTCTCCCACCTCCACCCAGCGCTGGAGGCAGGCATTAAAGGGGGAATTAATCCCCTGTGTTCCATGCTCACTTCACCCAGCTCTCTGGCTCTCTGTCTCCCTCCCTCCCTCTTCTCTCCCCTCTCTGGGGGAGACTCTCAACCTCCCAGGCCTCATTCTCCCACCTCCACCCAGCGCTGGAGGCAGGCATTAAAGGGGGAATTAATCCCCTGTGTTCCATCCTCACTTCACCCAGCTCTCTGGCTCTCTGTCTCCCTCCCTCCCTCTTCTCTCCCCTCTCTGGGGGAGACTCTCACCGTCCCAGGCCTCATTCTCCCACCTCCACCCAGCGCTGGAGGCAGGCATTAAAGGGGGAATTAATCCCCTGTGTTCCATCCTCACTTCACCCAGCTCTCTGGCTCTCTGTCTCCCTCCCTCCCTCTTCTCTCCCCTCTCTGGGGGAGACTCTCACCGTCCCAGGCCTCATTCTCCCACCTCCACCCAGCGCTGGAGGCAGGCATTAAAGGGGGAATTAATCCCCTGTGTTCCATGCTCACTTCACCCAGCTCTCTGGCTCTCTGTCTCCCTCCCTCTTCTCTCCCCTCTCTGGGGGAGACTCTCAACCTCCCAGGCCTCATTCTCCCACCTCCACCCAGCGCTGGAGGCAGGCATTAAAGGGGGAATTAATCCCCTGTGTTCCATGCTCACTTCACCCAGCTCTCTGGCTCTCTGTCTCCCTCCCTCCCTCTCCTCTCCCCTCTCTGGGGGAGACTCTCACCGTCCCAGGCCTCATTCTCCCACCTCCACCCAGCACTGGAGTCAGATCTTAGGGGACACTTTAATCCCTGTACCACCCTCACTTCACCCAGCTCCCTGGCTCTCTGTCTCCCTCCCTCTTCTCTCCCCTCTCTGGGGGAGACTCTCACCGTCCCAGGCCTCATTCTCCCACCTCCACCCAGCGCTGGAGGCAGGCATTAAAGGGGGAATTAATCCCCCGTGTTCCACCCTCACTTCACCCAGCTCCCTGGCTCTCTGTCTCCCTCCCTCTTCTCTCCCCTCTCTGGGGGAGACTCTCACCGTCCCAGGCCTCATTCTCCCACCTCCACCCAGCGCTGGAGGCAGGCATTAAAGGGGGAATTAATCCCCCGTGTTCCACCCTCACTTCACCCAGCTCCCTGGCTCTCTGTCTCCCTCCCTCTTCTCTCCCCTCTCTGGGGGAGACTCTCACCGTCCCAGGCCTCATTCTCCCACCTCCACCCAGCGCTGGAGGCAGGCATTAAAGGGGGAATTAATCCCCCGTGTTCCACCCTCACTTCACCCAGCTCTCTGGCTCTCTGTCTCCCTCCCTCTTCTCTCCCCTCTCTGGGGGAGACTCTCAACCTCCCAGGCCTCATTCTCCCACCTCCACCCAGCGCTGGAGGCAGGCATTAAAGGGGGAATTAATCCCCTGTGTTCCATGCTCACTTCACCCAGCTCTCTGGCTCTCTGTCTCCCTCCCTCTTCTCTCCCCTCTCTGGGGGAGACTCTCAACCTCCCAGGCCTCATTCTCCCACCTCCACCCAGCGCTGGAGGCAGGCATTAAAGGGGGAATTAATCCCCTGTGTTCCATGCTCACTTCACCCAGCTCTCTGGCTCTCTGTCTCCCTCCCTCCCTCTCCTCTCCCCTCTCTGGGGGAGACTCTCACCGTCCCAGGCCTCATTCTCCCACCTCCACCCAGCACTGGAGTCAGATCTTAGGGGACACTTTAATCCCTGTACCACCCTCACTTCACCCAGCTCCCTGGCTCTCTGTCTCCCTCCCTCTTCTCTCCCCTCTCTGGGGGAGACTCTCACCGTCCCAGGCCTCATTCTCCCACCTCCACCCAGCGCTGGAGGCAGGCATTAAAGGGGGAATTAATCCCCCGTGTTCCACCCTCACTTCACCCAGCTCCCTGGCTCTCTGTCTCCCTCCCTCTTCTCTCCCCTCTCTGGGGGAGACTCTCACCGTCCCAGGCCTCATTCTCCCACCTCCACCCAGCGCTGGAGGCAGGCATTAAAGGGGGAATTAATCCCCCGTGTTCCACCCTCACTTCACCCAGCTCCCTGGCTCTCTGTCTCCCTCCCTCTTCTCTCCCCTCTCTGGGGGAGACTCTCACCGTCCCAGGCCTCATTCTCCCACCTCCACCCAGCGCTGGAGGCAGGCATTAAAGGGGGAATTAATCCCCCGTGTTCCACCCTCACTTCACCCAGCTCTCTGGCTCTCTGTCTCCCTCCCTCTTCTCTCCCCTCTCTGGGGGAGACTCTCAACCTCCCAGGCCTCATTCTCCCACCTCCACCCAGCACTGGAGTAAGATCTTAGGGGACACTTTAATCCCTGTACCACCCTCACTTCACCCAGCTCTCTGGCTCTCTGTCTCACTCCCTCCTCTCTCCCCTCTCTGGGGGAGACTCTCAACCTCCCAGGCATCATTCTCCCACCTCCACCCAGCACTGGAGTCAGATCTTAGGGGACACTTTAATCCCTGTACCACCCTCACTTCACCCAGCTCTCTGGCTCTCTGTCTCCCTCCCTCCTCTCTCCCCTCTCTGGGGGAGACTCTCAACCTCCCAGGCATCATTCTCCCACCTCCACCCAGCACTGGAGTCAGATCTTAGGGGACACTTTAATCCCTGTACCACCCTCACTTCACCCAGCTCTCTGGCTCTCTGTCTCCCTCCCTCCTCTCTCCCCTCTCTGGGGGAAACTCTCAACCTCCCAGGCCTCATTCTCCCACCTCCACCCAGCACTGGAGTCAGATCTTAGGGGACACTTTAATCCCTGTACCACCCTCACTTCACCCAGCTCCCTGGCTCTCTGTCTCCCTCCCTCTTCTCTCCCCTCTCTGGGGGAGACTCTCACCGTCCCAGGCCTCATTCTCCCACCTCCACCCAGCACTGGAGTAAGATCTTAGGGGACACTTTAATCCCTGTACCACCCTCACTTCACCCAGCTCTCTGGCTCTCTGTCTCCCTCCCTCCTCTCTCCCCTCTCTGGGGGAGACTCTCACCGTCCCAGGCCTCATTCTCCCACCTCCACCCAGCGCTGGAGGCAGGCATTAAAGGGGGAATTAATCCCCTGTGTTCCACGCTCACTTCACCCAGCTCTCTGGCTCTCTGTCTCCCTCCCTCTCCTCTCCCCTCTCTGGGGGAGACTCTCACCGTCCCAGGCCTCATTCTCCCACCTCCACCCAGCACTGGAGTAAGATCTTAGGGGACACTTTAATCCCTGTACCACCCTCACTTCACCCAGCTCTCTGGCTCTCTGTCTCCCTCCCTCCTCTCTCCCCTCTCTGGGGGAGACTCTCAACCTCCCAGGCCTCATTCTCCCACCTCCACCCAGCGCTGGAGGCAGGCATTAAAGGGGGAATTAATCCCCTGTGTTCCACCCTCACTTCACCCAGCTCTCTGGCTCTCTGTCTCCCTCCCTCCTCTCTCCCCTCTCTGGGGGA
>NW_027556893.1:17500-20000 GCF_041903045.1 Epinephelus lanceolatus | reverse complement strand
GGGGAGAGAGGAGGGAGGGAGACAGAGAGCCAGAGAGCTGGGTGAAGTGAGCATGGAACACAGGGGATTAATTCCCCCTTTAATGCCTGCCTCCAGCGCTGGGTGGAGGTGGGAGAATGAGGCCTGGGACGGTGAGAGTCTCCCCCAGAGAGGGGAGAGAGGAGGGAGGGAGACAGAGAGCCAGAGAGCTGGGTGAAGTGAGCATGGAACACAGGGGATTAATTCCCCCTTTAATGCCTGCCTCCAGCGCTGGGTGGAGGTGGGAGAATGAGGCCTGGGACGGTGAGAGTCTCCCCCAGAGAGGGGAGAGAGGAGGGAGGGAGACAGAGAGCCAGAGAGCTGGGTGAAGTGAGGGTGGTACAGGGATTAAAGTGTCCCCTAAGATCTTACTCCAGTGCTGGGTGGAGGTGGGAGAATGAGGCCTGGGACGGTGAGAGTCTCCCCCAGAGAGGGGAGAGAAGAGGGAGGGAGGGAGACAGAGAGCCAGAGAGCTGGGTGAAGTGAGCATGGAACACAGGGGATTAATTCCCCCTTTAATGCCTGCCTCCAGCGCTGGGTGGAGGTGGGAGAATGAGGCCTGGGAGGTTGAGAGTCTCCCCCAGAGAGGGGAGAGAAGAGGGAGGGAGACAGAGAGCCAGGGAGCTGGGTGAAGTGAGGGTGGAACACGGGGGATTAATTCCCCCTTTAATGCCTGCCTCCAGCGCTGGGTGGAGGTGGGAGAATGAGGCCTGGGACGGTGAGAGTCTCCCCCAGAGAGGGGAGAGAAGAGGGAGGGAGACAGAGAGCCAGGGAGCTGGGTGAAGTGAGGGTGGTACAGGGATTAAAGTGTCCCCTAAGATCTGACTCCAGTGCTGGGTGGAGGTGGGAGAATGAGGCCTGGGACGGTGAGAGTCTCCCCCAGAGAGGGGAGAGAAGAGGGAGGGAGGGAGACAGAGAGCCAGAGAGCTGGGTGAAGTGAGGATGGAACACAGGGGATTAATTCCCCCTTTAATGCCTGCCTCCAGCGCTGGGTGGAGGTGGGAGAATGAGGCCTGGGACGGTGAGAGTCTCCCCCAGAGAGGGGAGAGAAGAGGGAGGGAGGGAGACAGAGAGCCAGAGAGCTGGGTGAAGTGAGCATGGAACACAGGGGATTAATTCCCCCTTTAATGCCTGCCTCCAGCGCTGGGTGGAGGTGGGAGAATGAGGCCTGGGACGGTGAGAGTCTCCCCCAGAGAGGGGAGAGAAGAGGGAGGGAGACAGAGAGCCAGAGAGCTGGGTGAAGTGAGGATGGAACACAGGGGATTAATTCCCCCTTTAATGCCTGCCTCCAGCGCTGGGTGGAGGTGGGAGAATGAGGCCTGGGACGGTGAGAGTCTCCCCCAGAGAGGGGAGAGGAGAGGGAGGGAGACAGAGAGCCAGAGAGCTGGGTGAAGTGAGCATGGAACACAGGGGATTAATTCCCCCTTTAATGCCTGCCTCCAGCGCTGGGTGGAGGTGGGAGAATGAGGCCTGGGACGGTGAGAGTCTCCCCCAGAGAGGGGAGAGAAGAGGGAGGGAGACAGCCAGCCAGAGAGCTGGGTGAAGTGAGCGTGGAACACAGGGGATTAATTCCCCCTTTAATGCCTGCCTCCAGCGCTGGGTGGAGGTGGGAGAATGAGGCCTGGGAGGTTGAGAGTCTCCCCCAGAGAGGGGAGAGAAGAGGGAGGGAGACAGCCAGCCAGAGAGCTGGGTGAAGTGAGGATGGAACACAGGAGATCAATTCCCCCTTTAATGCCTGCCTCCAGCGCTGGGTGGAGGTGGGAGAATGAGGCCTGGGACGGTGAGAGTCTCCCCCAGAGAGGGGAGAGAAGAGGGAGGGAGACAGAGAGCCAGAGAGCTGGGTGAAGTGAGGATGGAACACAGGGGATTAATTCCCCCTTTAATGCCTGCCTCCAGCGCTGGGTGGAGGTGGGAGAATGAGGCCTGGGACGGTGAGAGTCTCCCCCAGAGAGGGGAGAGAAGAGGGAGGGAGGGAGACAGAGAGCCAGAGAGCTGGGTGAAGTGAGCATGGAACACAGGGGATTAATTCCCCCTTTAATGCCTGCCTCCAGCGCTGGGTGGAGGTGGGAGAATGAGGCCTGGGAGGTTGAGAGTCTCCCCCAGAGAGGGGAGAGAAGAGGGAGGGAGACAGAGAGCCAGAGAGCTGGGTGAAGTGAGCATGGAACACAGGGGATTAATTCCCCCTTTAATGCCTGCCTCCAGCGCTGGGTGGAGGTGGGAGAATGAGGCCTGGGAGGTTGAGAGTCTCCCCCAGAGAGGGGAGAGAAGAGGGAGGGAGACAGAGAGCCAGAGAGCTGGGTGAAGTGAGGATGGAACACAGGGGATTAATTCCCCCTTTAATGCCTGCCTCCAGCGCTGGGTGGAGGTGGGAGAATGAGGCCTGGGACGGTGAGAGTCTCCCCCAGAGAGGGGAGAGAAGAGGGAGGGAGGGAGACAGAGAGCCAGAGAGCTGGGTGAAGTGAGCATGGAACACAGGGGATTA
>NW_027556893.1:0-5000 GCF_041903045.1 Epinephelus lanceolatus | reverse complement strand
AGGGAGACAGAGAGCCAGGGAGCTGGGTGAAGTGAGGGTGGAACACGGGGGATTAATTCCCCCTTTAATGCCTGCCTCCAGCGCTGGGTGGAGGTGGGAGAATGAGGCCTGGGACGGTGAGAGTCTCCCCCAGAGAGGGGAGAGAAGAGGGAGGGAGACAGAGAGCCAGGGAGCTGGGTGAAGTGAGGGTGGTACAGGGATTAAAGTGTCCCCTAAGATCTGACTCCAGTGCTGGGTGGAGGTGGGAGAATGAGGCCTGGGACGGTGAGAGTCTCCCCCAGAGAGGGGAGAGAAGAGGGAGGGAGGGAGACAGAGAGCCAGAGAGCTGGGTGAAGTGAGGATGGAACACAGGGGATTAATTCCCCCTTTAATGCCTGCCTCCAGCGCTGGGTGGAGGTGGGAGAATGAGGCCTGGGACGGTGAGAGTCTCCCCCAGAGAGGGGAGAGAAGAGGGAGGGAGGGAGACAGAGAGCCAGAGAGCTGGGTGAAGTGAGCATGGAACACAGGGGATTAATTCCCCCTTTAATGCCTGCCTCCAGCGCTGGGTGGAGGTGGGAGAATGAGGCCTGGGACGGTGAGAGTCTCCCCCAGAGAGGGGAGAGAAGAGGGAGGGAGACAGAGAGCCAGAGAGCTGGGTGAAGTGAGGATGGAACACAGGGGATTAATTCCCCCTTTAATGCCTGCCTCCAGCGCTGGGTGGAGGTGGGAGAATGAGGCCTGGGACGGTGAGAGTCTCCCCCAGAGAGGGGAGAGGAGAGGGAGGGAGACAGAGAGCCAGAGAGCTGGGTGAAGTGAGCATGGAACACAGGGGATTAATTCCCCCTTTAATGCCTGCCTCCAGCGCTGGGTGGAGGTGGGAGAATGAGGCCTGGGACGGTGAGAGTCTCCCCCAGAGAGGGGAGAGAAGAGGGAGGGAGACAGCCAGCCAGAGAGCTGGGTGAAGTGAGCGTGGAACACAGGGGATTAATTCCCCCTTTAATGCCTGCCTCCAGCGCTGGGTGGAGGTGGGAGAATGAGGCCTGGGAGGTTGAGAGTCTCCCCCAGAGAGGGGAGAGAAGAGGGAGGGAGACAGCCAGCCAGAGAGCTGGGTGAAGTGAGGATGGAACACAGGAGATCAATTCCCCCTTTAATGCCTGCCTCCAGCGCTGGGTGGAGGTGGGAGAATGAGGCCTGGGACGGTGAGAGTCTCCCCCAGAGAGGGGAGAGAAGAGGGAGGGAGACAGAGAGCCAGAGAGCTGGGTGAAGTGAGGATGGAACACAGGGGATTAATTCCCCCTTTAATGCCTGCCTCCAGCGCTGGGTGGAGGTGGGAGAATGAGGCCTGGGACGGTGAGAGTCTCCCCCAGAGAGGGGAGAGAAGAGGGAGGGAGGGAGACAGAGAGCCAGAGAGCTGGGTGAAGTGAGCATGGAACACAGGGGATTAATTCCCCCTTTAATGCCTGCCTCCAGCGCTGGGTGGAGGTGGGAGAATGAGGCCTGGGAGGTTGAGAGTCTCCCCCAGAGAGGGGAGAGAAGAGGGAGGGAGACAGAGAGCCAGAGAGCTGGGTGAAGTGAGCATGGAACACAGGGGATTAATTCCCCCTTTAATGCCTGCCTCCAGCGCTGGGTGGAGGTGGGAGAATGAGGCCTGGGAGGTTGAGAGTCTCCCCCAGAGAGGGGAGAGAAGAGGGAGGGAGACAGAGAGCCAGAGAGCTGGGTGAAGTGAGGATGGAACACAGGGGATTAATTCCCCCTTTAATGCCTGCCTCCAGCGCTGGGTGGAGGTGGGAGAATGAGGCCTGGGACGGTGAGAGTCTCCCCCAGAGAGGGGAGAGAAGAGGGAGGGAGGGAGACAGAGAGCCAGAGAGCTGGGTGAAGTGAGCATGGAACACAGGGGATTAATTCCCCCTTTAATGCCTGCCTCCAGCGCTGGGTGGAGGTGGGAGAATGAGGCCTGGGACGGTGAGAGTCTCCCCCAGAGAGGGGAGAGGAGAGGGAGGGAGACAGAGAGCCAGAGAGCTGGGTGAAGTGAGGGTGGAACACAGGGGATAAATTCCCCCTTTAATGCCTGCCTCCAGTGCTGGGTGGAGGTGAGATAGGCGGAGGGCGGCGGGTCGGTCGGGGCCAGCGAGAGCCGAGCCCCGGGGGTGCCTGGCGCGAGCGGGGGCTCCGTGGGGCGCGTGGGGGCCGAGCACCGGTGGGGTCCACCCTTTGGCCGGGCCCGGGGGCCCGTGACCGGGTCGGCGGCGGCCGTTGCGGCGCTCCCCGGCCACGGGGCAGTGAAATGGACAGCCTGGCAAAGGCTGGGCGGAAACGGAGCTCATGCCCCCTTTAATGTCTGTCAAGGGTGAGGAGGGGCGGCGGGTCCGTCGGGGCCAGCGAGAGCCGAGCCCCGGGGGTGCCTGGCGCGAGCGGGGGCTCCGTGGGGCGCGTGGGGGCCGAGCACCGGTGGGGTCCACCCTTTGGCCGGGCCCGGGGGCCCGTGACCGGGTCGGCGGCGGCCGTTGCGGCGCTCCCCGGCCACGGGGCAGTGAAATGGACAGCCTGGCAAAGGCTGGGCGGAAACGGAGCTCATGCCCCCTTTAATGTCTGTCAAGGGTGAGGAGGGGCGGCGGGTCCGTCGGGGCCAGCGAGAGCCGAGCCCCGGGGGTGCCTGGCGCGAGCGGGGGCTCCGTGGGGCGCGTGGGGGCCGAGCACCGGTGGGGTCCACCCTTTGGCCGGGCCCGGGGGCCCGTGACCGGGTCGGCGGCGGCCGTTGCGGCGCTCCCCGGCCACGGGGCAGTGAAATGGACAGCCTGGCAAAGGCTGGGCGGAAACGGAGCTCATGCCCCCTTTAATGTCTGTCAAGGGTGAGGAGGGGCGGCGGGTCCGTCGGGGCCAGCGAGAGCCGAGCCCCGGGGGTGCCTGGCGCGAGCGGGGGCTCCGTGGGGCGCGTGGGGGCCGAGCACCGGTGGGGTCCACCCTTTGGCCGGGCCCGGGGGCCCGTGACCGGGTCGGCGGCGGCCGTTGCGGCGCTCCCCGGCCACGGGGCAGTGAAATGGACAGCCTGGCAAAGGCTGGGCGGAAACGGAGCTCATGCCCCCTTTAATGTCTGTCACCAGTGCTTGGCGGAGGTGCGAGAGGCGGAGATCGGAGGCTCCCAGAGAGGGGAGAGGGAAAAATGGATGAAAATAGGGTAAAACAGGAGAAAGCCTCCCTCCCTCCCTCCCTCCCTCCTCTATTTCATTTGTTTTTCTTTCCCCCAGGGCTTCATCCAGCAGGGAGGTCGGAGGCTTCCAGCCAGGCGAGAGGGAGAGATGTGAGAAAATCGGATAAAATAGAGTGAGCTTTCTCCCTCGGTTATTTCCCGTGTTTAAACCAAAGCGGCCGGAGCGGAGTACCAGGGGCGCGAGTGTGGGACGGGTGAAGTGCCCGGGGTAAGCGGCCGGAGCTCCGGCCGCTTCCCCGGCGCCTTCTCCCCGTCAAACACTTGGAAAAATCTCAGCAGCGGTGATTTCCATCCAGCAGGGAGGTCGGAGGCTTCCAGCCAGGCGAGAGGGAGAGATGTGAGAAAATCGGATGAAATAGAGTGAGCTTTCTCCCTCGGTTATTTCCCGTGTTTAAACCAAAGCGGCCGGAGCGGAGTACCAGGGGCGCGAGTGTGGGACGGGAGAAGTGCCCGGGGTAAGCGGCCGGAGCTCCGGCTGAAAAATTTCAGCAGCGGTGATTTCCAAACCTCTAAGTTTGAGACGGGGAGAAGGCGCGGGGTAAGCGGCGGAGCTCCGGCCGCTTCCCCGGCGCCTTCTCCCCGTCAAACACTTAGAAAAATTTCAGCAGCGGTGATTTCCAAACCTCTAAGTTTGAGACGGGGAGAAGGCGCGGGCGGAAGCGGGTAGAGGTCCGCCGCCTCCCCTTCTCCCTCCCGTCTGACACAGTTAGGGGCGGTTTTCCAAGCTACCCTCCGCACGATTTGAGAAACCTGGTTTTTGAAAAGTGGGACCTCCAGAGAAGCTGTCCCAGCGGCCTCCCAGCTCGTTCCCCAGGCAGGGGAGGCCCCATATCGGCCAGAGTCGGCCGTCACAACAGCCTCATGAGCTCCAGGCACAGACAGACACACACCCTGACCGATTGGCACTCGTGACCCGCCATCGGAGGGCCCCCGCCGGCCGGCCCAGCGCCGGTGTTCGGGCGGACGGTTCCTCCGGACCGCGGGTTCGCCTCTATGGCCGGGAGGAGGAGCCGGGGCTGCTCGCCCCACTCCCTCCCGGGCCGACCGCTCTGCAGCGTGACCGAGAAGCCCCGTCTGCCCCAGGTGTCCGACGACGGAGCCCGCCGCGGGGTCGGCGGTTCTCAGAACCTCCCCGCCCGCCCGCCGGTGGCGGCGGCAGCTCCGGCAAACACCCAGTTTCTCGAACCCTACCGCATGGAGCCCCCCCCCATTGAAGGGGGGGCCGCCCGATGGCACCCACACTAGTCGCCTCGGGGCCGGCCCAGCCTGCTACAGCAGCAGCAGCAGCAGCAGCAGGCGGGCTGGCCCCTCCAGAGCAACAGTGAACCTATAATCACGCACTCACCCCGGCGAGAGAGCGAGCCCGGCGCGGGCCGGCCGCTCCCCGCTCGAGAAGGGGGGGCTACCTGGTTGATCCTGCCAGTAGCATATGCTTGTCTCAAAGATTAAGCCATGCAAGTCTAAGTACACACGGCCGGTACAGTGAAACTGCGAATGGCTCATTAAATCAGTTATGGTTCCTTTGATCGCTCCAACGTTACTTGGATAACTGTGGCAATTCTAGAGCTAATACATGCCAACGAGCGCTGACCTCCGGGGATGCGTGCATTTATCAGACCCAAAACCCATGCGGGGTGCCCCCCGGGGCGCCCCGGCCGCTTTGGTGACTCTAGATAACCTCGAGCCGATCGCTGGCCCTCGTGGCGGCGACGTCTCATTCGAATGTCTGCCCTATCAACTTTCGATGGTACTTTCTGTGCCTACCATGGTGACCACGGGTAACGGGGAATCAGGGTTCGATTCCGGAGAGGGA
>NW_027556892.1:0-27375 GCF_041903045.1 Epinephelus lanceolatus | reverse complement strand
TATCTACGCCAACCATTTACATAAGTGAATACAAGCAACCACTGATGCATTCAGCTGAAAGTGAACAGAGGAACAGAAGCCTTCTTTCAGCTAGCTAGCTGCTTCTTTCTAGGTTAAAAAAAATCTTGGCAAAACGAAGCAGTTTGCTTCAGTTTGTCACAAATAGACATCAGAGAATGCAGCTCAAGATCAGCCTTCATCCTCAACCCAGAAACCTGCACCACTTTCTGTATAAGCCAAGTAAGTTAGTAACAACACGTACGTGGCTGCTCATTCAGCCCTTTCTAGGTCAACAGCAGTGCAGTTACCAGTGTGTGCGGGCATGCGTGTAGTTAACGTGCCTGCAGCATCAGACTATGCTCAATTGTAATTTTTAATGTTACTGAACATGTTTGCCCTGGTGTACCTCGGTCCATGCCAGGCTGGGTTGTTAATGTTCATCTAGGTACGTTTATTTTTTCCTCTGATGATGTATAACACTTGTATTAATGTTACGTTTTATTAATTTGTCCTTAACTTGCTCATCATGGGTTTAAAATTAACTTTCCCCCATCTGGCTGTTTCTCAGTCGCTCCTTTGATTAATGTCTGATTAGACTAGATTTCTGATGCGTTTCTACAGTGAACTAAGGCATGTTGTTTTAGCTTAACACCAAGCTATAGTTTCAAATAATTAATTAATATGTACTTAACAGATTTTTTTTCCCTGACCCCCGACCTTATTTTTGGAAGCACTGCTTTCTTATTCTAACAGTAGTACTGATAGAAAACACTGAGTTGGTCCTGCATTAGCTTTTTTTGAAGATGTGTGTTTGTCTTGGAGCAGCACAGCGAACAGGCAGAAAGACAGTGTATAAGAATGACTCTTTTAAACACAAATTATTTTAAATGACTCACCTTGTATATGGCCAGTGCTTTGCCATTCACCTGAGAAAAAAACACATGGACATGTAACTGATTTACTGCCTTTATGTAACATCACACATCTGCTACACTAATGATATTTAATAAAATCAAAGTGGTACACAGACAGAGTGGATAAGTTCTTGTGGTATTGTTTAAAACTGACCTTTTCGAATTTTACAGGTCCAAACTGGTTGATGCCCATTTTCTGGTGTGAGCATGAGCTTAAAGTCTTTGTCTGGATTTTGAACGACCACTTCATAGAAATTTGGGCCTGTGCTGTTATATCTGAGCTTTAATGCCTGTGAAAGAAAAAAATGAATAAATAAGAAGTCAGACTTTGAGCAAAATTTTTTTCTTTGGTCATATGAGGTTAAGTTGTGGTGTTTTTTTCACTTCCATCAAAGACATCAGAGACAGAGACAGAAAAAATAATATATCTATTGTATATTGCCAAATATTGCTCAACTGTCTGGCTAAAATGGAAGACCACATGGAGCCAGGCATGGTCATGACTGCAGATATTTGAATGTGTTTATCATTTCCTGTATCAACAGCTGATCATAGGCTGCAATCAAAAATAAAAAAACTGATATTACTGAAAGAAATGTTGTTCATTATGATAATGTCAGTGTTTCATGACTTTTTTTGGCATTTAAGAACCTCAGCTGCCATGAGGCTTTGGTTGTACATGCAAATCAAACACGAGGGAGGAGACACCACATGTCAGTAGTGAAAAATTTTCTGAAATTTAATATATGGATATGCAAATGAGGCTCATCTAATTAAATATGTACAAATCTGCATAAATTTAAAAAATCTGAACACTGGATGAAGCCAAATTAAAAATTCTCAATTTAATTTATTGTCATATAAGTGTCAAAGATATTTACAAAGTGAATTTTGGATATTTCTGTTTATCACTCCATAAATCAGAATATAGTGTCGACAGCCATGAATCTTTTTAGAACTAAAATGTTACATAAATCAGGTAATTAGTGAGATATGAATAAACCCCTCAGTAAATACCATCAGAGTATAGACAGTAATAAAACTTGGTGTATGTAAGTGCCACTGAAGTGAACATTTTTGGCCCACAGTATGAGATGAGACGCATTTATACATTGTAAAATTCCACACATTTTAAGACCCAAGATAAGACACCAGGGTAAAAAATTTAGCTATCACCATGAAACTGCTGCAGTTGATTACTTACATTAAAACAATTATTTTTTGTCCTGCAAGTTTTTTGAGACACTAAGTCTTAATATGAAAATTAGTCACCATCTAATTAAATAAAAATACATATATAAATACATTTCTAGAACAGAAATCTTAACCAAAATAAACATCTCAACAATTATTCTGGACAATTTCTCTCTATATTCTGAGAGAAGACATGATATGGAAGCAAAATAAAACATCTCAAAATTGATCAGTGCATAAAAAAATAGGTTTTCACCTGGGGTTTCTCGCCTTCAGGATAAATCTCTGCACCATCCTGATCTGTCGTTAAGGTGAACCAATTTTGCATTTTCAGGGACTTTTCTGGTTTTGACTTTGGGATTCCATTGAACCCATAGGATTTTTCTCTTGAATCCAATTCCTGTAGAAAAAACAAAACAAAACAAAAACATTGTTATCTGTGTTGTGTATTTACCAATTAATTTATAGTGTCATTCTGTATCTTATTATGACTGGTATTGTTGACAGTAAGACATAAAATAACCTCTTGTAGACCAAGATCAGATGGGATCAGGTAAACATGGAGTGTGAGGGATGTTTGAGATGATGCTGTGAGGATCTTGCTATATATTAACACCATACAGTATATTTCCACTGGAAGGCCCAACCAGTCCAACAGGACCAATAATAGAGAGAAATCTGGGTCAGACAGCTTGACATGGGACGATGTGACCTCAGACACTTTTTCCACGACATCTCCACAGTCATCTATGTGTAGGACTGCAAACTTATCTAATATTTTAGGATTGTCATCTGCACGAAACAAAAGCACAGTAAGTGAAGAGAAAAGGATTGCATCAGTTTTTGTACTCGTGCTGTCAAAAATAAAAAGTGAGTACATTTTATTTTTCATTATTTTCTTCATGTCCACTTACCTATGCAGATCCAGTGTGGCAGGTACACTACATCTAACTTCCCAGCAATGACTGTGATGTCCATCAGGGGACCTGCAGGCATGTACTTCATCCTTTCAATCCTCCCAAAGTGTCCACTCAAAGAGCAAAACTGGTACTTAAAGCTGACCTTTTCCTTACAGACCCAGCGCAAGCCAGAGACACTGCATTCAAAGTTTCCTGCTCCAGACTGTAGGCTAAAATGTAAATGGAAATAAAACAAGTGAGTTTGTGTCATCAAAACATTTTTGTACCAGATAGTAAACATATTTATTTCTGCTGATAAGTTGGGCATTTTAACATGGGGGTCTATGAGGATGAACTCCCTTTTGGAGCCAGTCTCAAGTGGCCATTTGAGGACCTGCAGTTTTTGGCACTTCCGTGTTAATCTCTATAAACAAATTCTGCATGTGTACAGAATCTGAAGACAACGGGACAGATTTTGGGATCAGAAGTGTTCTGGTTTCTGTTTGTATTCCGTTTGTAGTCCGAGTAGTATTGACCAAAATCTTATCTATTATGAGATAGGGATCAGTGTTTGTGGGTTTATCATATGTAACACAATAAACACACGCTGAAATCAACACAACAAATGGAGTGACGTGTGAATAAGTCACTATGACGGACGCAAATTAATACATTGGAACCGGGGGACCCGCTTGCTGGTTTCTGGTGTGCTGGTCAGCTACAACAGCACTGGAGAGAGAGTTATGCACAAGAACAGGATGGTGTGCAGGCGTTGCTCCACCATTGTAGAGGATGTGAATGGAAAAACATCGAACATACTAATGCACATTGGATGGCATCACCCGGATGTGTCAATCACCTAATGTAAATGTAATGATATTACCTGAAATCCTGTTGGTGACGTGTTGTATTATTGAATCGCTATTTTACCTGGTGCACTGTTCGCTACTGCCGCTTGCTCTCCCCTTCTACCGGCGGCACGGGAATGCGCATATGCAGTAGAACAGCCAATAGGAACACAGTGGTCTGAGCTGACCCTTGATTGGTTGATGCACATCGGCACTATACTGATTCTTTAGAGGCTGAACACAGAGCCATGGTGAGGTGCAAAAACCTATTGTTTGTCTCAGACCACTTGATTTACATTATGCTTAGAGGATATAAAATTTTTACTCAATTATACCAAAACAATGTTGCCTACTGGAACTTTAAGTATCATGATAATGTATCATGGATCTTCTGGTGATTTCCATCCCTACTGGATAATACCAAAATATGGGCTTCACCCTCAGAGGCTCATCACTGTCAGTCTGGTTCCTGACATTGTTTCACTGTAAGTTTCATTTTTCAGCCCCAAACGTTGAAGCTTAGCTGTGATGGAACATTTAGGATCTTATATTTACCTGTAAGTTGAAGCCTTGTCTGCATCTGTACTGGTCACTTCAGGGTCAACTTTAGTCCAGTCACTGGAGTCCTGCTGCAGAGGACAGTCATTTTTACAAAGACGTGAAGATGTGTTTTAGTAACTTCACATTAACTGATAACAAATAAACTCAACAGAAGAATAGCTGCTGAAATGCAGTAGCTAATGGGGATCATAATAAACTAAACTAAACAAATGAATGGATGTAAGGAATTACCATAATGCTTCCACAACCCTCAAGCTCCAAGCTTCTTGAAGGCCCTTGTGAAGACACAGAGGATCAAAAATATATGTTGATACATTAAATCACATAACATTGCATGTGTTTTGCATCATATGCTAGATAATGCTGCTCAAACATGAGAGCAATATGTAACAGTAGGTTAGGATTGTAATGTAAAGTGTACAGCAATGGGTGTTGATGTTGTGGTCATGCTATATACAGTATGTTTATATGCGCTGTGGTAACCAGGTTACTGTTAAGCTGTGTATACATGCAGCAGGACAGTAATCATCAGATTTCTCCCCTACTTCCCACATTATTTTGGAATGATGGCTTTCTTTATCATTATTTAGATAATTTTCTTTGCATTTTTTGCCTTTATTGGACAAATCTGGGACAGTGGGAGAGGGGATGACAGGACATAAAAGTCCAACAGCTGGAATCAAACTGTGGATGTTGTGGTTACATTGCATGCTGTAACCATCTGGCCATCAAGATGCTCCAGCTTTTTTCTTTTTATTGTAGTGATAGGGATAAACAATGACAGGCGGACAGACTGACAGCCTCACAGCATGAATGTGTCTGAATTTGACTATCAAACACTCGATAGTGGAACAAACTTAATTAGACTACTAGAGGCTACTTGTTGTTTCAGTCACGGTTATTTGATTTCACTATTAACCGCGGTTTTAAACGCCACGGTTAATTATTTGTAAAGATTCCTCAACACCGTCACTCTCCAAAGATTATGCCGGGATGCGGAACCATATACAGTAGGTCAGCGCAACTCACACGGAACGAAAACAAAGTCACACAAGCGGCGTCTCCGAGTGATGAAATATGGATGAAGAAGACTTATTCCCCCCCCCCAAGTAAAGGTAAATGCACAATAACTGGGTTAAAATACGTCAGTCTCAATTTATCTAATGTAACATTGAATTACAAATTATATGTTAGTGTGTCATTTGCAATTAATGGCATATTGGTATGATACGAGTTGGGCTTACAGTGCAACGTGACAAGCTAAGGCACGTCTCAATTTTTTTTTTTGATGGATAGTTTTGCAGTTTGTGTGCACACAGCGTGACGTTGTAATGGTTTTGGGTCCGTGTAGCTCTTTGGAGTGAGATGACAGGCAGAAACTCACGTCCACACGAGTGTGGGATTTCACAAATGCTTGTCAATTATTTTTACATCAACTTAAAAACACTCCAACCTTACCAAGCCCGGTTGTACGGCTACTATATTTTCATACATGAACAAAATAGTCGCCACACGTACTCATAACCATCACTGTTGTGTTGAGAGATAAAAGAAAAAGCAGGAGCACATGGAAATAAATGAAACTTAAAGATCTATAAGGAGTGTTCATGTGATTTTACACATTTATAGTGTGAAATTAATTAATGCATATTAATCGTGATAATCGTAAAACCGTGATTATTTCTCTGACAATAATCGTACCAAGAAAATCTATAATCGTGACATCCCTAGCTGTTACCTTCCCTTCTATTGTCATTAACATGCATGCTTCTGAGATTTGTTTAAAAACTTGTTACATGTATACATGGCAGAACATTCTGCATCGTATCTGCAGAAATGTATCTGGGAGATACTAAATTTCCCTAATACCCTACCCCAATTATGGAAACAAGGTTTCTGCTTGATACGAAGTTTAAGAAATCAGCTTACTCAAGAGTCGACTGTAACCTGATTATAAGAGCCTGGAAATACACTGATAGTCAGTACCCTGTCCTAAACTGTAATGCTTCTAAAAACCAAAGAGGAAATTAAAAATTGTAAAAGTTATTGATTCTGTAACAGGAACTTTTTACAAACAACTAAATCATTCTAATAAATAACAATGATTATTTGGTATTTGGTTTTTTTCTACATTTCTTTGGCTGTGTAGAACAATGCTGGCAACAACAGTCTTGGTATTCTGGGTTTCCTTGTTTTCTGTCTCATTGCTTTTAAAAGTAGCATTTAAGTTAAAGAATACAGACTGCTCTGCATACCAAAGTTTGTTTTTCCCCCACATTTTACCTTTGGATCCTGAGCTGATTTCTGACAACCTCTCTGCCAGATCAGTCCTGTTCATCTCCATTAAAACCTCCCTGGTCACCTCCACAGACTGCTCGCCATAGATCTCCACCATCAGCTCCACTATTTCATCTCTGTCTGCCATCTCCATTCTCTGACTTGAGATTTTTGGGAGGTCTTTCTTCATTGTAGTGCGCTGTAGGACATGTTTGAATTGCTCGAGCTCCCCATAACTTAAATCTATGAGTGTTTCCAAAAGCTTCTCCATAAGTGATGTCCTGGTCACCACCTGATGGATTCAAAGTAGACAGAGGACATTTATGTAATATTTCCACTTAGTGATGAAACAATATATTTGCATTAATGCAAACATTAATAAGAGTATTATAACAACTAACAATAACCACATCAGGCACAATGATACATTTGGTTCTACATGTGTTGATTTCTGTAACATGATTAATTTAATTTTATAAACCCGTCTCTAACTCTCTGTCACTGTGCTCCCAAAAGCAGGAATGATCCACCTGATATCATGTTCTCATCACTTTTACAACAGATGTGATGTTTCTGGTTTAAACATTTTTCCACCTCTTTACTGTCATGATGAGGATAATTTTCCAGCTGTAAAGATTAAACGAAAGCTGTGTTGTGAAAAGTGTGTCTAATGTGACATTACTCACCTTCTGGAGTGGTTTAGATTGATGTTTCTCTGAGGAGAAAGAAAACAGAAAATGACTTGTTACTGATTCAAAGTAAGATTATAAACAACTTTAGTCAAATTTTGTTTTTGAATAAAACATAACATGAATAATTCATTATAAAATACAAGCCAAATCTGCAATCACAAACAAAGAGAGTGAGAGACTTTTGACACCATCTGTGTCTATCATCTATCATTGACACCCATTAAATCTAAATGACTCCAATACAAAAGTCCTGCAACAAACCCCACATTTATAAAAATTATGATGTCTGAAATGTGTCAAAATACATAATTTACAATGCTGTTCAATGACAATATTCAGTGTGTCAGAGAGGTGTTGATTCAGGTGGTCACTTTTGAGGTCAAAGTATTTACGCTTGATGTTCTCTATCATTCTGTGAACTGTACCCTCAAAGTAGCTGGATTCAACTCAATGATTTCTGCAGTGAAAGTAATGAATGTGGTGTTTTTAAATTGCTGACTGCTCCCTAATATTTCATATTTTTTATTTTTGATTGAATAAAGTTTGAACCCAGTTTTACTATGAATTCTTCAATAGTGAACACGTAAATAAAGCTTTACTTATACAGCATTTTAAAACACAGCTACAAAGTGCTTCATACACACACACACACACACACACACACACGCCAAAATATAAAGTAAAAATCAAGTAAACATTTATTAGACATATGATTGTGTAATGTGGTGGTTTTTGCATTCTTCATCTTACCTTTGTGTCCTGAGCTGGTTTCTGACAGCATCTCTGCCAGATCAGTCCTGTTCATCTCCATTAAAACCTCCCTTGTCACCTCCACAGACTGTTGGCCGTAGATCCTCACCATGAGCTCCCCTATTTCAACTCTACCTGCCATCTCCATTCTCTGTCTTGAGATTTTTGGGAGTCCTTTCTTCATTCTAATGTGCTGTAGGGCACACTTGAAGTCCTCGAGCTCCCCGGGACTTAATCCTTCCAGTGTTTCCAAAAGCTTCTCCATAAGTAAGTAAGTAAGTAAGTAAGTAAGTAAAATTGATTTGTATAGCACTTCTCACAGAGAGAACTCACAAAGTGCTTCACAGGATTAAAATACAACCAAGAATACATACATACAAACATACAGACATACATGTGTTCATTTCTGTAGCTTCATCACAATACAGTGGCCCTTATTTACGAAATGAACGTATGACAGAAAACTGGGCATTCTGTTATTTCCACGCAAAACTTTTTAATGTGGATGTGAGTGGAGGCTATGATCAAATCTCACATCACGTCTCAACTCATGCACAAGTTTGTGTCAGTGTGGACTAATGGTACAGCAGAGTAAATCTGGCTGAGTTGGATAATTGTAATTAGACCATATTCTGACAGGCATATTAAGTATTTACAGCCACATATTAATCACTTCAAGATGTATAGCTGCCACATGGACACAGTCTCTCTATCACAGCTCACAGTAACCTGGCTCTGTGTTACTGACCAATGGCTGAACACCACTGGTGCCTGCCTCTAATTTATCTGAAGCTCTTTTTTGTCAACATTGACAAGTCAAAGCATGTTTATATTATTTATTATAAACACTTAAGTTAAAACTAGAAATACTGTCCCATGGCTGTATGCCTCAACACACCAGTTTACATCAATGTCCTTCACACACATCTTGTCCCTGAAAGCACAGAGGGCCTATACAATCAGCTCAGTTTCAAGGTGGGCACTTGAGATTAGTGTTGCCAATTAAATATCTGACCAAATTTCTCCCCTCCTCCTGAGATATGACACTGAGTAATGGCCAGAAAAGTGTTCAATGCAGAACATTATGATGTCTGAGCGAAGCTGACCTTTGACCTTTTGTATATAAAATGTCATCACTTCATTATTTTATCCTCTCAGACATTTGTGTGAAGTTTTGTCATAATAAGTGTAAGAATTCTTGAATTATGGCCAAAAACATGTTTTGTGAGGTCACACTGATCTTTGATCTTTTACCACAGAACTCTAAACAGTTAATTCATTTGTTCCAAGAAATTCCCTTAAATGTTAGTAGCCAAGGATATTAAATTCTTACTTATGTCTGGCTCAGACACAGGTGGTGTGTCTGTGTCTCCTCAGTCACCTGTTATCATTATTATTATTATTATTATTATAATTATGGCCAAAATGAAATGGACCCGATACGCGCGGCCCCAAGCTCATCAGTCAGGATCAATTATAAGATTTATGTGAATATCATAACAATATCAATATTATATATATAATATGTAGGCTAATATTACTAATTTATAGAGGCTGGGTTAGTAATATAATAGATGAATTAAATATTCCAACCTCAGATGGAGTTTCGATTGTCCACTGCAATGCTGTTGATGGCTGCAGTGGTTTTTCTCCAAATTGAATTTGACTTTCTTTGAGGCCACTTTCCAGGCTGCCAAATTGAACCAGTTGGTTAAACTGAACCTGGGATGTCAATGTTTCTGTTTCTTACTCACAGAAGTTTCTCTTCTAGGCCTTAATATACCTCTCCTTGTCGTAAACTCTAAGGGCGAGGCCTCTAAACCGAGAATATATTGGGGTGGGATATTTAAAAGACGATTGTTTTCAGCAGTCACATTTATCAATGCCCGATCATTTGTACGCTGTGATCAGTGAGATACAAACGTTTTTAAAATGTGAACCCTGTTAGATGATTTCTGCATTTGGTTTTGTGCTGGTTTGTACATTAGATTGATAAATGAGGGCCAGTGTGCTCCATTTAATGCTATAAACTGGTTATCAGTAATTGTGCTTTAACAACTGTCTCTAACTCTCTCTGTCACTGTGCTCCCAAAAGCAGGAATGATCCACCTGATCACATGTTCCCATTGCTTTTACAGCCGATGTGATTTTTCTGGTTTAAAACCTTTTTACACCTCTTTACTGTCATGATGAGGATCACTTTCCACCTGTAAAAATTCAAAGAAAGCTGTGTTCTGTAAAATGTGTCTGATGTGTAGGAGCCCCTTAGAGGTCAAGTTGGGAGATTTTTTTTGGACTGACTTTTGCGTCCCCTCGCAATACTTTTTGCGTCCCCTTACAATACTTTTTGCATTCCCTCGCAATAAATTTTGCATTACCTCGCAATAGTTTTGCTTTCCCTTGCAATAATGTTTTGGATTCCCATGAGCCACCAGTGTCACTTCCTCTTAGATGCCTGCATTGATCGGTGACCAACATAAACTTGCATAAAGCTGGGGAGATCTCCTTTTAAACTGTAGTGTTGTTATTATTGTCTTTCATGCTGTTGTAACTAGCTTGTAACTAACGCATGTTTCTGTTAGGCCTATGTGTTTCACTAACGTTCTTTATGTATTATGAAGAATGTCAGACTGGCCAATCAGTGGCAGAGTTGGGCCCCGAGTCACAAATAGCACATTTCGACTGACATAGAACTGGCACGGTGCCGGTTCCCGAACCTAATTAAGTAAGCTACTTAGAACGGCATGAAAGACAATAATAACAACACTACAGTTTAAAAGGAGATCTTGCCAGCTTTATACAAGTTTACGTTGGTCACCGATCAATGCGAGCGTCTAAGAGGAAGTGACAATGGTGGCTCATGGGAATCCAAAACATTATTGCAAGGGAATGCAAAACTATTGCGAGGGGGACGCAAAAGTATTGCGAGGGAAAGCAAAATTCATTGCGAGGGAACACAAAAAGTACTGCGAGGGGACGCAAAAGTCAGTCCAAAAAAAATCTCCCGACCTGACCTTTAAGGGGCTCCGTAGATGTGACATTACTCACTCTCTGCTGGAGCAGTTCAGATGGATGTTTCTCTGAGGAGAAAGAAAACAGAAAATGACCCATGAGTGATTCAAAATCAGTCTATAAACAGCTTTAATCAGATTTTGTTTTTTTTTTTGGTAACAATTTTTTATTAGTTTTATGCCAACATAAAAAAGGGCAGACAGACAGACAGTAGATGTGCCTGCACATCGATACATTTGGGTATAGTGGCATATTGTCCAGTATCCATTTATAAAAAACAAAAAAGGGTGCATCATGTCCTACAAACAACAAAAACAAAAACAAAAACAAAAACAAAAAAACAACACCACTTTCCCATTTTGCAAGTAAGGACATGCACATATTTATGCCTGTATGTCTCTGCCCCCAACCCCACATACACAATGTCAGCAGCTAATCGAAAAAAACAAAACAAAACAAAAACAAATGAGAACCGTTCCCTTCCTGGTGAGTGATCTGCACCGCCCCCAACCTAGTTAATCCCCCCTTTTATAGGCATGATTTTTCACAGCTGTGATAGCTTCTGACCAAGATTTTATGGTTTATAAAGTATGTGGTGGTTTCCACCGTACTGCTAACATTTTCTTAGCAGCAGTTAGGCCGGAAAGTCAAATTCTTTTTTCATGTACTGACATAGAAATTTGAGAGTTATCATTCAGCAAACAAAGTACGGGGCAACATGGGACCTCCCTATTAAGAATTTTAGATAAGGATTTGGAGACTTGTAACCAAAACAGCTGTACTCCAGGGCATTCCCAAAACATATGTGTAAAGGTATCTAAGCAGCATTGCATACATAGTTGGTAGAAAGGGGATGACTCCAACATCTGGGCGCGAAATAAGATTATGTTGCTTTTGAATAAAATACCATATGGAGGATTCATCGTAAAATAACACTAAAATGGGCTTGGATCTGACATCATAAAAACAGAATGAGAGAGGTTAGACACCTTATCATTAACACCCATTAAATCTAAAGGACTGCAAAACAAAATCCCTGCAACAAACACTACCTTTATATAGATTATAATGTTTCACATGTCAAAATATATCATTTAAAGCAAATGTAAATTAAATTAAATGTGTTATTTTATAACTAACTTAACTAGTTTTGCATGTTTTTACACATCCCCCATTAAATTTAAAATTATTTATGATCATTTCAGTTTTGAGTAATTAAGGCACGAGACCACCTGTGGATAGGCTATATAAGCTGTGTTAATGCTGCGTTCTTCAGTTGGCAGTTACCACCATCTTATCAACTGTGCAGTAAAGCCGATGAACACCAGTTAATTTCATCTCTGTCTTTATTTATCATTCTTCAGGTGGGTAAATCATTTTTCTTTTAACATTCTCGTAGTTGTCAGTCATGTGTTTTCTGTTTAGTGTGCTGTTTTGTGTTGTAGAGATGTGAATTTTTATTTTTTACTGGCGGTTGCACTAGCCCAGGCGGAGATGGGTCGGCATCAGTTTGCCATGTGCTGGTGCGTTTGACACGGGGCACCTGTCAGGACATGCGGGGGGAGATTGGATGTGGCTGTTGCCTTACTTCAATGCTGAATTTATGTGTGTGCGATTTAGTTTATCTTATCTTATCTTAATTTTTGAGTGTTTGGTAGGTTTTTTTTCGTGTTTTTCTGCATTTAATCATAACGGTTTTGTAATCTTTTTAGCTAGCAGTTGTCAGTTTGTTTTATAAACGGTTCGAACACGGACGGTTGGGCCGAACAGTCGATTAGCAGCGCTGCTGTATAATGTTGCCAGGCAACCGCGCAACTTGGATGTTACATCAGTTGTAAATAAAGGGGATAAATGAGGGGAAATATATTGTTAACAGTGCTGTCTGATTAAACGTAGGGAATAAGACAACTGTTTTATACTGAGATTGATAATAAGTGTACATAGTAAAATGATATAGAAGGAATATGTAAATACCTTGTAAAAGTGATAATTTTAATAGCCTTTGTTTTGTATTGTAATTGTAATTTTATATTGTTGTTTAAATTGTTAAGTGAATTGTTGAATTGAGTCAGCAGTTGTCACCATCTAATCAACTGTGCAGTAAAGCTGATGAAGACCAGTTAATTTCATCTGTCTTTATTTATCATTCTTCAGGATGAAACAATTTTTTCTAAAATATTCCACCCCTTTGAGTGACCACTCTATGGGTCTAACACCTGCTCTCTAATTTTTCAGATTTCTTTTTGATAAAATGAGGTTTGAATGCAGCTTCACTATGAAATCTAAAATCTATTTATTAAACATTTATGAGAAACATATTATTGTGTAATGTGGCAGTTTTTGTCTTCTTTCTCTGACCTTTGATTCTTGAGCTGATGACTGACAACTTGTTGACCAGATCAGTCCTGTTCATGTCCATGAAAACCTCCTTGGTCACCTTCACAGACTGCTGGCCACAAGTCTGGAGCATCAGATTCACCAGTGTGACTGCACTGCCTGCCCGCAGTAGTCGGCTCAATGAGATGTGTGGAAGGCCCTTCTGGAATTGTGTGAACCGCAGCAACCACTTCAATTTCTCAAGCTCCTCATAACTCAAATCTTTCAGTGTTTCCAAAAGAATCTGTTTCACAGCTGCCTGAAAAATTTAAAGGATACGTTAAGCAAATGTGTCATTTCTGAACTGGCATAATTAAACATCTATTTCTTTGCATTTCATCAGTGTCAGTATTTTTAGACATAGATCTTATAACATATTATATTTCTTCTGCATGATCACTCAAGACAATGATACAGTTGGTAATATTTGTTCTATTGACTATGTTTCCCTCTTTTTCTTTACAAACACAAAGTGTTTTATGTCTAGTCATTTTTTCAGCAGCATCAAACATCATCTCCAGTAGTGGAGCAGCAGAGCATTCATTCTGTCATTACATCAGTGGTGGATAACATTATTACTAGAGAACTCGATCTCAGAGGGTAATTTTAGTATTTCCCAACCTAGATCCTGTTTCCCATTTTTTGTGTCTAAGTGACTGATGGGGACAACAACTCGTCCAGTACTGAGAGAGAACTGTGCAGCTGGCAGCGGTGAAACAGGCTGCAATGTAATCCCTATGGGCACTGGAACATCATCAATCACCTTCCACTTAAAGTGTTTGGTTTTGCCACAGACATGCTCAGATTGTTATCATAGGTGTCTGACACCATTATGGAGAGGAACCCTACAGAGGTTGACCTCTTTGTTTAACACTAATATTCTTTCTGTTTAACCAGAAACATCCCTGAAATCATCTTCACCAAACACACCGGGCTCTAATGGATGTAAAGCTACTATGACATCACCCACTGCTTTGTAGACTGCTGTTTTGAGGCATTGAGTTTGGCATTTCAGGCATCGCCAAATTGTTTTTTTTTTTGGAGTCAGAAGTGGCCATATTCAGAGGGTGGGACTGTGGAAAAGCAAGGGATGGATCTGACCTACAGACCACAGCAACACATTGCAGACAACCTGTCACTCAAGCCACCCCATCATTAAATATGTGTAACTTTAAGCTTAAATAAAATGTAAACAGGTGAGTTTAAAAAAAAATCATCCCCCGCACAGTTGTCATGAATGTTGAAATTAGCTACAAAGACCAGAGCTGTTTTTTGTGTCAGGCTGTAAACATGTTTATTTCTGTTGGCTTCATTTCTCAGCCCTGGAGGTTGCTTGTGAAAATTTTTGCATCTAACTGGATGAATTAAGAGTTTATTTCAACCAAACCAGAGTTTGTGATTTTTGGAACAGTGGAGAGACAAACCACGATGGGTTTTGTGAGAGTTACTTTGTTTCTCTTGTCAGACACTTATAATAACAATCAGAGCCTGTCAGTGGCAAAAACAAGCACTTATAGTGGATGTAAATCGACAGTGTTCATTACATTGCAGCCGGTTTTGCCACTGTTGGCTGCAGCAGTCTCACTCAATACTGGGAAAATAGGGTCCAGGTCAGAAAACACAGTTAAGTTATCCTTCAACACAGTGAGAACCATCCAATTTAAAACCTTTGGTTTGATTTGCATCATCATTTATGATGTTCAGGATGAGGATGGTTTTCAACCTGCATCTACTGAATGAAAGCTGTGATGTGTAAAGTCAGACTCACTCTCTTCAACACTGCAGGTTGATGTTCATCCACTGAGTGTTTCTCTGCAGAGAAAAGACATTTAAAATGACTCAGAGGATTAAACTCTAATCTAACATAGAAAGTATAATCAACTTTAAAAAGGCTCAGTTACCTCAAAAGTAGATATAACAAATTCACAATATCATAAACACTTTCACAGTCTAAAGCAATCCAACACAAAAGTCCTGCAACAATTACTAAACTCATTAAACTTAAAACATTCTGTGTGACTGTTATTGATTTAATTATGATTCAACTGATGATTTATTGATCCCTACTGTGTTTTTTATTCACATTTGTGATGATAGAGTTTGTACACAAGCAGATTTACCTTTTTTAAATTATGAATCATAAAATGTATTTATTAGACATTTATGAGACACATGAGATTATGTGACAGTTTTTGTCTTACCTTTGAGTTCTGAGCTGGGCTTTGACAACCTCTGCATCAGATCAGTCCTGTTCATTTTCTTTACAGCCTCCCTGGTTAACTGCACAGACTGTTGGCTGTAGGTCTGCAACATCACATCCACTATTTCTTCTCTGTCTGTGGTGTAACTCAACTCTGGTGAGATGTTTGGGAGGTTCTTTTGAGAGACAGTCAGCTTCAGGGACCACTTAAATTTCTTGAACTCCTTGTCACTCAAACCATTCAGAGTTTCCAAAAGCAGCTGTTTAACAGCTGCCATTGTTGCTACCTGAAATAATCAATACATTTATAGGACATATATTTAATCCACTGGGACAATTACAAATGTGTTTGCACCACATCAATGTTAATGGAGATGTGACTGTTACTGGCAGATCACATAAGGTAGTGATCCATTTGGTGACTGCTGCTATATTAAGTGCAGTTGGTTCAGTTGTTTTTTTATAGATTGGTATGTTTGTGCATATCTGTGTTTTAGTATATTTTGATTTTTTTTTTTTTTTTTTTGAGGAACCAAACTACAAATCAAAAGATGATTCCCTTTTCCTTCTTCCTTTTAATTCTTATGAACTGGTTAATTGTTTTTCTTTTAAGTTACAGGCTGCAGCTCTTTTCACAAAAACTGAAATGAGTCACAGTGGCTCAAAAAATTATTTTCATTATCTTATGAATTTATTTTGTTTTATGCTTCAGAAAAAAATAATGGTTTAAAGTAAAATAAATAGATGTTTCTGGTGGATAAAGTTCTCTTTACTGTTGATGAAAAAAGTTGTTGAAAATGTTCATGCTGACATTTCCTCATCTCATCCTCAGTGGTAAAAACATCATATCATTACTGTTGCATAAAATTACTGCTAAAAAGCTTGACCTGAATGCAGCTTCAGTTCTGTGAAAAATAAATAAGTCCAACTGATCCTTACTTTGGATCATATCATTTAAAATGTTCAAGATGATGGTAATTTTTAACCTGCATTTGTTGAATGAAAGCTGTTTTGTATGAAGTCAGACCAATGTGACATTACTCACTTTCTGGATCAGTGCAGGTCGGTGTTCATCTGAGTGTCGCTCTGAGGAGATAAGTGGTAAAAGTCATCAGTGACTGATCAAACATCTGACAGTAAATTTGTTTTCAGGCCATTCTGCTTTGTAAAAATTTCAAATAGGCAAAATTACACAGTCAACAGTCATTTTGCCTCCTCTCCCAAAATATTTTTCATATTTCACATTAGTCATAAAACATATTTTCTACGAAGAGAGTGATTCTTAGTTTCTCTACATCATAAATCTTAACATTTATGAATATTTATTAAGCTTAATATTTCTAATTTAAAGAGAAGAAAACATGGTTTATAAACTTAAGACACGTGTTTTCTTCATTTTCTTACTTTTGGGTCGTTTGCTGCTGTCTAACAACCTCCACACCAGATCAGTCCTCTTCATCTTCTTTAAAACCTCCTGTGTTGTCTCCACAGACTGTTGGCCGTCAGTTAGCACCATTAAAAACACTGTGTTCTGTCTGTCTTCTATCTCCAGCAGTATCAGTGTCATGTCTGAGAGGCGTCTGTAGAGGTCAGTCTGACTCAGGAGGACGTCCCTGAACTCCTCAAGCTCCCTGTCACTCAAACCAGCCAGTGTTTCCAAAAGCAGCTCTATGACAGACGTCATCGCTTCCACCTGGTAAATTCAAAGGAAATGTTCATGAGGTAAAAAGTGCAATTTGTCAGCTGGGATGATTACAGATTCTGTTCACATCTCATCAATGTCTGTGTTTTAGAAATGTGGATGAGGTAAGAGTACATCAGTTATATCACACAAAGTAATGATACAACTGATCACATAATGTCAGACAGAAGTGTCATTACTCACCTTCTGGATCAATGCAGGCCAATGTTCATCCACACAGTGTTTCTCTGAGGACAAAGGAAATATGAATGAATGATTGATTTAACATAAGGCTTTATAATCAGACACTGTTGGACTGTTATAATTCTAATATCAAGGATTTATATTAGAACTGGTTAAATGAACAAAAAAATCAACCTTAACAGTAACATCATAAAAATCAATGACGGTTTCACCTGACGTCTTCTTTGCTGTTAAACTCTGTGTTAAAGGTTCATACTCTGAAATGTAAATTAAAGTAACTGCAGTGTTTAGAGGAAACATTATTTTTAGATTGTGACAAATATATATTTTTTTTATATTTAATTTGTTTTTTTTAAGTCTTAAGTTTTTTATAGGACACATACCTCCCTCTGTGGTTCTCACACCAAAAGCTTCAGCCGATGATCCTGCAGCTGCAACACATTTAATGACAACTGTAATCATAATAATAAAGACACTGTGTGAAGCCTTTATGTGTTCTTGTCCTGAGTGGAATACTCAGTCCTCCGGAGAACAAAAAGTCTTTAATATTTCAGTTTCAGGTGTGTGGACTGAAGGCAGGAGGAAGCCATGGTTACAGAGATGACAGAGGGAATCAATGAGAAAACACTGTGATAATCTGCCTGACACAGATTGCCTGTCTGTCTCCACAGTGGAGTGTAGTATAAGTCAAATCAAAGCTTTACACAGAGAAATCAAAGAGACAACATTTGTCCAATTCCCAACAGGCTAAATAAATTACAAGACTGATTCTAGAGGCTAAGCCAACGCTTTAAGCCACTAACATGTTCTGCCACGGAAGAATTAATTGACACACCACTTTATCTGTTGAATGAATTAAAGTCCAAACGATCTTTGCAGTTGAACACCATTTATTCCACATCCATTGATCTCCAAACCAGACGATTACCTTCAAAACAGGTTACAACTCATGTCTACAGACTGCAGCAACAAGCTGCCTCAGTGTGTGTGTGACCAGGTGAGTGCTAAACAAGTGAGTGATTGAGTGTGTGGTCAAAAACTGTTTCAACTTCCGGGTAGCACCTGAACCCACACAGTTTGATTCCTACTTATACTACCGAGCGCTAATTGGCTCCTACACTGATAATGAGATCAACATATACAAAATTAATGGATCAAACAGAACAAACACGATCATGTGGCCCAGTCACAGAGAATGTTTTCAAAGAAAAGATGTTGAGAAACTTTTGAAATCCAAAACATTCACCTCTGAGGTAATCTTTGTCTCATTTTACATTTAGTTTTTATGTTGTAAGCACAAGTAAATTCAGTTTGTTAAATGAGTCACTTCATTCATTTCACAGAGTGAGAAGCATATTCCCATATTATTAAAATAACAGACACCTAACTCTGTGAAGCTGATATTCAGTTTGTAGTTGAGACTGTGTTTCAGAGGTGTTGTTTCAGCTCTTTGGTTGTTCTGGGGTCATGACAGGCCTACGTGTTGTTACTGCATTGCTTTGACTATAAGCTGCTGATTTTGTAACAATACATATTTATTTATTATTACATATAAAGTTACAGTTGTCCTCTTTATCTTACCTTTGTGTCCTGAGCTGGTCTCTGACAGCCTCTGCACCAGATCAGTCCTGTTCATGTCCATCAAAACCTCCTTGGTCACCTCCACAGACTGTTGACCGCATCTCTCCAACATTACATCCACCAGTTGGTTTACACAGTCAATCCACTGCTGTTGTCTCGATGAGATGTTTGAAAAGCTCAGTTCACTCCCTGGGATGAGTTTAAGGCTCCTCTGGAAGAACATGAACTGCAGCAGCCATTTAAATTTCTCTAACTCCTCGTAACTCAAATCACTGAGTGTTTCCAAAAGCAGCTCTTTAACAGCCCTCATTGTTGCCACCTGGAAAATTACAAGTATATGTTCATAGTGAAAATATGTTTAGTAGATTTATCTTTTTACACCTGATCATTGTCATTATCATTATTATTTAATATTATTTTAGACACTTAATTGTTTGAAGATGTATTTTTCTACAATACCACCTGAGCTACTAATACAACATACGTTAATTCTCTGTTCATTAGAGCAGAAGATGATTCCTGTGTCCTTCTACACTTTAATATCTGTAACCTGATTGATGTTCATTCAATTTTATTTCCAGGCTGTCATAAACTAAAATAAGCCACCTGATCTGAATATCAGATGTTGTTGATGAAGTCAGAGAAACAGGTGGCAGCACAATAAAGACATTTTCTTATCTTCGTGTTGAGCATGTTGAACTGTTTAAAACACAATGAATTAATGATAGGAATATTAATGAACAGAAATTGATCATAGCTTCAGTTCTCTGAGAAACATCCAGTTTGGTTTAATTTATCATCATTAATGCTGATATGACTTTAAACCTGCATCTTATTTAATAAAAGCTGTATTCTGCGTGGTCACACAGATATGACATCGCTTACTTTATGTATCAGCGCAGACAGGCATTCATCCATAGAGTGTTTTTCTGAGGAATAAGAAAGAAAGTAAAAACAGGGAATTCACATCAGACAATACTGCTTTGTAAAAAACAAAAGAAAACACAATAAAAAAATGTCAGCACAGAATTACACTCGAACCTCAACAGATCAACAGATATTTTTACCCGCTTTCCTGAAATATTTTTTCATACTTCACAAGTCATAAAATACATCTTATACATTAGATTATGTGACTTTTAAAATTATTATTCATAATGTGAAGAGAAGAAAACATATTTATAAACTAATGAGATGCGTGTTTAGAATTTGTTTTATGATTTTAAGATGTTTTTGTCTTACTTTTGGGTCCTGAGCTGCTGTGTGACAACCTCTGCACCAGATCAGTCCTCTTCATCTTCTCTAAAACCTCTATGGTTGTCTTCACAGACTGTTGGCCGTCATTCTGCACCATTAAAAACACTGTGTCCTGCATGTCTGCTGTCCTTAGCTGCCTCCGATAGAAACGTCTGTGGAGGTGACTCTGACTCAGGACCGTCTTGAACTCCCTGAGCTCCCCGTCACTCAAACCAGCCAGTGTTTCCAAAAGCAGCTCTATGACAGACGCTATCGTCTCCACCTGGTAAATTCAGAGGAAATGTTCATGAGGTAAAAGTGCAATATGTCAGCTGGGATGTGTAAAAAAAATTCTGTTCACATCTCATCAGTGTCCTGTTTTATAAATAAGGATGTGGTCAGAGTACATTGGTAATATATCACACAAAGTAATGGTCAAACACCAGTTTTATTTTTTATTTATTACAACATCAAGCTGCAAACTGCTGTATATATGTATATATGTATATATATGTAAATCTAACACAAATTATTAACATTATTGGTATATAATATTCATGCTGAAGACCTCATGTGTTCATTATGCAGCTTAATCAGTTCAATTCTGTGAGAAATAATAAAATTAAAATAAAAGCTGCACTGTGTAAAGTCAGAGTGATGTGACATTACTCACCCTCTGGATCAGTAAAGGCCGCTGTTTCTCTGAGGAGAAAATAAGTAGAAAAAGACCTATTAACTTTAACATCAGGCTTAATAAACATTTATGATCCAAATGATTTAATCCTAAAGTGACACTTAAACCTTTTTAACAGTGACATAATAATATGTCAAGTCAATACATCGAGTCAAAGTTTATTACAGCCCAATGTAGGCATGCCTCAAAGGGCCGTACAAACAATAACTTAAATTAAATTTCGATTTTATATCTAAAGTCCAACGTCATAAAACATGATTTGCCTCAGAGAGCTTTACAACATATGACATTCCTCTGTCCTTGAACCATCACAGCAGATAGTGAAATATCCCTCTCCCTAAAAAAAAACTTTTAACGGGGAGAAAAAATGGTAGAAAACTCAGGAAGAGCAACAGTTGCAGCGATATACTGCTTTCAAGGTATAAAGTCATATATAAGCTGACGGTTGTCAAACTGTGTACATTTGCTTATCTACAATATAAAATAAAATTCAACTGGACGTTGAATCTCCCCTTTATTTTAGTTATGTTCTAAGGGGAGACTTTTTACACATACTTCCATTAACACAATGGTTTCAAGTTTCAATTATAGTAATAAAACCTTTGTTTAACCAACCAGAACCCTTCTGTTTTTATTCCATTAAGAGTCACTCTGACTGATAACAAGACAAATTCTTTCTTTTGTTGATTGGTTTTACATGTACATGTATTTGTTATTTCCATGTACACAAACTTAAAATATATGTTCCTATTTTTACATTTTTAAAAATAAAATGTAAAAACAATTACAACATTACAACATTATAATATCATAAAAAAAATAGAAAAAAAAAATGACTAAAATGACTGATATGATTTGGAGATGACGTGAAGCTAATTTGACACATTTCATCTTTAGAGAAAATTCATTGCAAGATGCTATAAAACTTCTACTTTGAATCATCAAAGTGTAAATGACTGAGATTCATCAAAAACAGAATTTATATCTTGAATTATGAAGGAAAAGAACTGAAGAATTTGTAAAGGTGATCTCTAAAGTTCAGCTGTGTGTTGCACTCATTATAGTGTTTTTAACTGCATGTGGGTCAAGAAAGAGAATTCCCAACACAATTATCTTCAAGATGGGAAGAGCTGTTGGTATCTCCAGGAAATGTGCTTCTTTTGTTGCTCGCCCCCTCTTGTGTCAGATCGTGCAAAGTTCAGGATTATGTCACCTTGACTATTGTTCTGTGGTCTGGGCATCTGCTGCTACAGGTGAGCTCAGAAAGCTGCAGATTGCCCAAAATAAGGCTGCACAGTTGGTGTTGAGTTGCTCATCCAGATCAAAAATTAACCACATGCATGATTCCCTCTCATGGCTGACGGTAGAAAACAGGTTAGCAGTGAACACAGCTGTATTGTTTAAGTCAGTCTTGATCAGTAGAACACCTGATTTTATATTTGAACAAATTGTTTTTCGAAATGCTGTGCACAATCTAGAGGGTCCAGAAACGGTCAGCTGGTACTGCCTCGCCCAAGAACAAATGCTTTATCACGATCTTTTATTTATAGAGCAATAACTCTCTGGAATAATCTGTATCACCATCTCTGTTGTACAGAAAATAAACAGGTATTTAAAAAGAAACTTAAATCTCACTTAAGATTGTAAATGTTGACTTGGCTATATGTAGAGTGTTCAGTGTTTTCACAGAAAATGAATTGTTAGATTTATGAAAATTATTAAATGTTGCATGTTATAATTAAGATTTATCATTAGGTATATTATAATTGTATTTAAATGTAAAATGAATGTGGTCTTTTGTTGATGATATGATATGATATGATTGATTGTTGTTGTCTATTTTGTTTGTTTTTGTGGACCTCAGGAAAACTAGTTTGTCACTATGGTACCAGCTAATGGGGATCCCTAATAAACTAAAACTAAACCTTTTACTTGCAATAAACTTTAGTAAGCACAGAACGTTTTGATCTCTTAGCCCTTTATCAGGTTCAGTAACTTACTGAATCTCATAAAGGTCTGAGGCCATTGTGTCAGCCACTTGCTTGCTTTTTTCAGTTGCGTTACTCTTTTCATACGCTGAGCTGAACTGTCAGTCAGAGTGATTCTACTCACCAACAGGCTCCACCGACTTCGCCACCAGTTCATCATGTTGTATCAGCCAATAAACAGGCAATGAGGGCCGATAAGGGCCAACGGTGTGGGACACAAAACAAAAACTAGGGCAACAGACTTTTGACATTAATCAATGGATGACCATTGGTTTGGTGTGTCAGGGGCCCTTACTGTCAGATTCTGGGTTTCTAGATAATCTGATCAGTGACTGATTACAAGCAGATTACAAATCATTAATTGAGAAGACATCATACTACCTCTGCACCCACCTTCTGCCATGGTATCTACACCTGTTGCTCCGGCTGAAGGTTTCCCAGCTGAAACAAAAGAAGGGAAAATGAAAGCTTCTTTAAGATGGACCCAACACAACCACTTTTTTCAAATGCCCTGATTGGTTGTCAGGTTAAAAAAAGACTTAAAAAGTAAAGGACTGGTGACAATCTGTTATTTTCTAACTGTCAAGTGACCAAAATGAAAAGAGCAAAACCAACGATGTGCCTGTCTCTCTCAATACTTTTCAGCTTCCCCAGCTGGTCTGTGGCTCTCAGCCCGAGCCCATTTGTTCCTATGGAAATGTAAATCAAATACATAGTTTCATCTTTTTTTCAAAAAGGCAAAAGAATTCCTCAAACAGCTGTGCACTGTAATTTGTTTTACCATCCTTAGTGAAACAGAATAATGGATAATTGTCAGCTGCAAATTTGGTGCAGTAGTGAGTCAAATTAAATAAGACTGAGCTGCAAATGTGCAAAATCTGTCCTGTGTCTTTTATTTTTAGTTGTAATGTCTTATGCTTTATTTTTAAGTATATTACATTGTATTTGATTGACATTTCTTTCTTTTATGCTTCAATTATATGTTTTTCTACATTCGTTCAGTATGTTGCACATTCTTGTGCTGTTGTTATGTTGTCATGGACTGGATAATACACCTACCGTCTGCCATTGTATTTTTATTAATTGCTGCTGCTGAGGATCAAGGAGCTGTAAAACAATAAATACATTTAAAAACTTTACATAAGATAAAGACTTCAGAACAATGTTCAGTATTGTTCTTAGACAATATGCATACCTCTGTTGTTTCATATACATCTCAATGATAAATAACATGGTGTCTCTCTTTAATGATCAGAGTAGGGCTGCAACTAATTATCATTTTCATTGTTGATTCATCTGTCCATTATTTTCTCTATTAATTCATTAGTTGTTTGGTCTATAAAATGTCACAAAATGGTGAAAATGAGATACTCAGTTTCCATTTCACATTTAAGAAGCTTTTTCCTTTAGAAAAATACTCAAAACCAGTTAATCGATAATCAGATTAGTTGGCAACTAATTTAATGGATGACAACTAATCAATTAACTGATTAATTGTTGCAGCTCTAGATCAGAGCGCCAAGAATGCAAGACAAAATAAATAGAACAGAAATAACAACAGATATACAACAATATAAGGCTCAGTTAAAGGTATAATACGCAGGAATTGTCAGTTACTCTTTGAAACAGTATCACCACTGAAAGTGAAGGCCAACCCCAGAGTCACTCTTGTTCACTATCTTTGCGTTTTAATGGTGCTGTGTCCACGAGCAAAAAAAAAGTAGACTATCAAAATAGTTGCGTAGTTTTGTAATAAAAAGTACATTTCCCACACATGAACAATAGCAGGTATGGGTCCCAGACATTATTTGATTTACTGAGCAGACTAAACTACACAGGGTAACGTTACCCCAGCAGCCCTATCTTTAACTGAAGTAAACGTAGAAATACCACACTGAAGAAACTGTTACTCTTACAAGTAAAAGTATTGCATTCAAAATCTTTCTCCAGTGAAAGTACATGAGTATTAGCATTAAAATATACTTGAAGTACCAAAACTAAAAGTAGTCCTACTCACTATGAAGAACGGGCCATTTCAGAATAATGTAAATTAAATTCCTTGATTATAATCACTGATACATGAATGTGTAATTCACTTTAATGTTGCAGCAGGTAAGGATGGAGCTAATGCTAACATTATGTACTGCTGGGTCAATTAATTCATAATAATATATCATAATTCTTTAACGTTAGTTGATTCTTTTTAGTCTGAATATGCAACATAACTTGTAACTAATGCTGTCAAGTTTATTGTAGCAGAGTAAAAACGAACATTGGCTTTAAAAAATATAGTGGATTATAAGTATTAACTAGCATAACTTGTAAATACTCAAGTAAAATTACTTTAAATAACGTTACAGTGGCCTAACATGGGTGTGTCTGTGTGTGTAAACTCTGTCTCTCGTTGAACGTCGCCTTTGCTGTTTCTTATATTCTAGTTTCTGTTTTAATAAACTGTCTTGTCAAAGCACTTTAGCAACTTCAGCTAGCAACCTGTTGTTCACATACTGATGTTAGAAAAGTGTTAGTTACTGTACCGTTAGCTTAGTTAACCGTTTTTACACACTAATGGAGCTCAACAGGAAGTTAAAACCATGAAAGTGAAAGTAAGAGTTAAAGTAAGTTTTACAAACCGTTTTAAAACAGCTCGTAGCTTCAGCTGTCAGAGATAAAGTCCGTCCAGTTGTTATGACAGCGGTAAATCATGTCTGGTTGAGTTGACAGGACTTGGGGTCGAAGTGTCGCCCGTTGGAGAGCCGTTTCCCCCAATAGAATGTCTCTGCAGACCTGTAGACTGCAGATTCAGACCCGCAGTTCTGGACCCGCAGTTCTAGACCCCTTGTTTTTCGCGACAGTGTCCCCTACTGGACGGCTGTATAACTGCAACTAAATCACCACTGTTTGAAACAAGTTACACTTTTAATGCTTTATTACAATATACAATTTTAAAATTTTATTACACCCGAATAAAAATACCAAGATTTAATTGCTAATTTATGCTTGGGTGCTGTTCTGCATTATTATTGTTTGCTCGTTGTTTTGTATGGTTTGATCCAACTATTTTAGTTCTTTATTTCTTAATATTCATCAGACTGCTCTGACTGGCACGCCAAAAACTTGCACTGCATTGATCAAACACGCTACACCATATAATAGGAAATGTCTGGTCTTGGGTGTTTGTTGTGGGAATTTGAAACAAAGGCTGTGAAATACTGAAATGGTTTGAAATGTTTTATTGTGTGATTGTGTGCTGTGGTTACATCACACATCAGGGAGATCTGCAGAGAAAAAAAAAGAAATCAAACATATCACAATACTGAAAACAGAAACACTTAAAAAAAAATTAAATACCTATCACAGTCTACACTGAAATACTGAAGATTCTGGAGCATAGCAAATACATTATTATATCGACATATTAACAACATTACCTACAATTTGAATAGTGCCCCTTCCTTGTTGTGCATTTCTCTAGTTGGGGCAAGGTTTTCCCTTTATGGATTGTTATGTGCACCTTAAATAGATAGTGCCTAATTAGTCAAAGTTAATATTTTTCAACCGTTTTACACACATAAACAAGGCCAAAACCCAATAATAGACAAAAATACAATTCTGATCTTCTGCGCCGGATGAGCTTAATTTCTGTCCACAAAATCTCTAAATATAGGCTATGCTATAGAGTAATATCAATGTAGTGATATAAACACACGTGATATATATTATGAATAATAAAGGAAAAACGTGTGTGTAGGTGTATTACATGACATACATGAATACAAAATTAACTTTTAGCATAAAGTACACTAATTGCCAATATGTAAACAGTTTCAAGCTTGTATGAAAACGTAAGCCTATACATGTTTTTCTCATATCATCCATTTCATTGCTTTAATTATTTATTCATGTTTAATTTAAAGCATATGCTGAACTTCGTCATTGCGCTTCGGTTTCATGAAACAAAATGTGCAGGTGAAACAGTTTATTGCTAACAAGCTAAATTATTACCTACTACTTTAACCCATATTTGATGTGCCTTTCAGACTATCGTGGTAAAGACAGTCATATCATTTTAAACGTATCACAGTAAAACAACAATTTCGCTGTCTAATTCAAGTCAACAAAATAGTTTGATGACATTAAACAAATAATGTGATTCACATTCAATACACTCGGATCGTTGTCGTCCATATTCAATAGTTGTAATAGTATGTTGGTGTAACAGATGTAGCTAGGGACTGACACTGGGACTGGTTTTCAGCATTTATTTT
>NW_027556891.1:0-28347 GCF_041903045.1 Epinephelus lanceolatus | reverse complement strand
ATACATATATTTGCTGTCACACCTGTCTTCATCAGTCTCGTTAGTCCTTCCCTGTTCTTGTTTGCTCCACCCTTGGGTCCATCCCAATACTTAAACTCGCATCCACATTTCCCTCACTTGCCTCTCTTCCTCGCGTCTTTGCTCTGCCCTCGTAAGACACGGGGGAGAGATGCAAGGAGAGAGTGAGGAGAACGAGGAAATATGATCATAGAATAAATAAAACATCCTTTTCTCTGAAACGTCACATGAAGCGATGTCCATTTCTAATGATGGCGAGAGCTGATCACAGCTGGATCAGCTGTCAGGAGGCTTTATTAACAGCTACAGAAAGTTTTAATGGAGTTTGTGTCTGTACATACATAACATTATATAAACATATATAATGATAAAGATACAGATACAGTTCTCAGTAACAGAGCAGCAGTGTTTTCTCTCTGTCTAACAATCACCTGCGCATGAACAACAACCTGTGTTCTGTATTTATAATCTGTACTGTGTCCTGCTCAGAGTCACACAGTGTGTTTATGATTTATTCATTATTTACATCTGTATTTGTTGATTTTCTGATTGTGAGTTCATTGTTTAATAACCCAGAATAAGATCATGGTGTCTTTGAACACTGGAAATGATTTATTAGGTCAAATGTTTCAGGGAAAATCAAAATTCTGTAACTCATCAACCCGACGCTCAGAAAATGACGGTCACTGATGTAAAAGTGTTTCTTGCTGACAGACTGACTCGCTGACAGACAGACTCGCTGACAGACTGACTCGCTGACAGACAGACTCTCTGACAGACAGACTCTGACAGACAGACTCTCTGACAGACAGACTCTCTGACAGGCAGACTCTGACAGGCAGACTCTCTGACAGACTGACTCTCTGACAGACAGACTCTGACAGACAGACTCTCTGACAGACTGACTCTCTGACAGACTGACTCTCTGACAGGCAGACTCTGACAGGCAGACTCTCTGACAGACAGACTCTCTGACAGGCAGACTCTGACAGGCAGACTCTCTAACAGACTGACTCTCTGACAGACAGACTCTCTGACAGACAGACTCTGACAGACAGACTCTCTGACAGACAGACTCTGACAGACAGACTCTCTGACAGACTGACTCTGACAGACAGACTTTCTGACAGACTGACTCTCTGACAGACAGACTCTGACAGACAGACTCTCTGACAGGCAGACTCTGACAGACAGACTCTTTGTTTGTATCCATAATTAAAGTTGATGATGGAATAACAGATCGTGAAGAGAAAAACTCTTTGCAATAAATAAAGAAAGTCGTTTGTTTTCTTTTAATGTTCAGATTTTTAACTCGATGGTGAATTAGAAAACAAATAAAATATAAAACTTGTCAGTGACACACTGAGTTTAATCTCTTATCTGTCTTCACTCTGTATGAAACTCCAGTGATGTTGTGCAGTGCTGTGCTGTCTAGTCAATAACTGATATCCAATCAGGGGGGTGTGTGGTCGGTAAAAGACTTCCGCAAAGGTTGCACTCGTGTATCCTAGCTTCCCTCTCCTCTGAAAGCCTCCTCTCTCCTCGACTCCTCGACTCCTCGACTCCTCTGAGTGCATTTAACGTATTGACACGTCCTACAAGATGGTGAGTCTCAGTCGATTTCCAGGTCAAGTGATCGAGGATAGAAGAGTCGAGAAGGGATATTGGGATGAACCTCTTGTTGTAAGCCAATCCTCATTTCCCTCCTTTTTGCCTGTGTCCACCTACTCCAGCTCTGTCTCGTTCTTGGGATTAGTTTCTGTGTGTTTCCCTTTGTTCCCTGTCAGTTTGTCTGTGTTCATCCCCTGCTCCATCTCCTGCCTGGTGGCTCGTGCTCTGTTTGGATTTCTTCCCTGAGTTCATCGTATTATCCTGGTTAGTTTTCAGTTTAGTTTTGGTTCTTCTTTCTTTGGGACTTTCAGTGACCTGCCTGTTTTAGACGTTTATCAGCTTAATTAAAGCTCGCTTTCTGTTAAACCTTTAACCTACCTGCTGCTCTGTATTTGGGCCCTTCCTGATCTAATACATGACACATGTTGGTTATGTAATTAAGTTTGCAACAGCAAATATATTCATGTTGTTGTGCTGTGCATCAAAGAAGCATCTGTCAGCTCCTCAACACATCTGGAGGCACATCTGGAGAAGAAAACACTTCCAAGCAGTGAGGTTAGTTCTGGATCAGAGTCCTGGACATGAACCTGACATTTCAGAGCACTTTAGTGTGTCTGAAGGAGATCATACAATATTTCCCTCCAGTATTACACGTGTGTCTGTTTCTGTATCAGCTGAATATATAAGATACAGTCTGATCTTCTCACTTAGAAGGACTCTGTGCTCTTATACATGCTCTCAGATGGAAGTGAAGTGGAACTAATGAGCTGTTCACATTTAGTTTTACCTTTGGGACATCACTGTGTCTTTATGGCTTTGCCTGTGATTGTTTTCAGATGAGAGCTTTGTGTAGTGAAAGGACAAAGTCATCAAGTGTCCACAGTTACTGAGACAACAGCAGGAACAGTTTCCAAAGTGTTTGGAGATCCACAGATATGAAATACTGAATATCCTTCATGTGTCCTTGTGGAAAGATTTCACCATTACAGACAGTTGAATGAACACAAGTATTAATCCTGTTTTTTTCTGTGGGGATGTGTCTTTCTTCCTCCTCCTCCTTCCTTCCTCCTCCTCCTCCTCCTCCTCCTCAGAGCTGCTCCCTTCCTGCTAAATGTTTGCATGAAGCTGAAATGAAAAGGATCAGTGTGAGCTTTAAGTCTCACAGAGACAGAAAGGGACAAATGTTGTTTCCTGTCTTTCCTCTTTCTCAGCTCGAGGCAATGAGTTGCTTATCTGTTGCACTCTGGGAAATTGGTTTCCTCCATCTACAGGTGTGATGTGTCTGTGAGCAGCAATAGGCTCGTCCCCATCACTTCATTTACTTCCACATTTAATGAGACGTTTAGAAACAATCAGTGAGTATGCAGAGGGTGTAGGAGAGAAAGAAAGAGACAGATAGTGAAAGAGAGAAAAGAGTAGAGCTGAACTTTTGTCTGCCTGAAGGTAAAACCTTCTCTCTGATTCCTGTTTATAAAGTCTTACATGTCTGTAACAAATCCTCACCTCAGAAACAGAGAATTTACATTTAAATAGGAACACAGTGCTGTGAAGATAAAGTGTGTGAGGCCGGGGATAATGTCTTAGTGTGAGTCTGTCATCATATCTGCCTTCTAATGAATTCATACATAGAACTTATTAAAGGAACTTTATGGATTCATGAGATGCTTCATGTCTCCTCAACAAGCAGCAGATATTTGTGATGTTTGGCTCCATCACTTTACAGTTGATCAGCCTCACAGTTGGCCTGTGTCATTGTTTCAGTCCACAGCACAGTGTCCACTGCTCTCCTGTCTTATTATTCTGGATGCACTTGGTAACTTTCCATGTTAGTGTAAAAGCTGGAGGAGTTTTCTGGCTGCAGATGGATGCAAATCCTGTCCCTGCAGCAAATACTGGGGATTACTTCTGCATACTGTTATAATACATATCATGGTATGCTGATTCACTGCCTTCACATGCACACACACATCACATCTGAACAACACAGACAATTATTTCATGTTTGCTGGACTGGTTACACAGACTGAAATAGAGACACTAAATACTTTAAAGAAACAGACACACTGATGCTGAAATGATCTGGTACAGTAGATAAATAGTTCAACAAATCTCTTCCAGTCTCCTCCGTACAGCAGGTTTACTCATGCTGCAAACATCAGGCCTTTTTCATTGTTCCACCTCTTCACTTCACTTCACACACTGTCAACATGCAGTGAGCAGTGATACATCACTTCTTTATACAAGATGAAATGAAGTGAATGTGCTGCTTTCTGAACTGGCAGCGTCCAGAACAACCGATCCACGTTGTCTTCTAGATACAAATTAATTCTGTTGGAGAGTTTTAATTTGTCATTTGTCGTCATCATAATGTGGAACATTGTGTTTATTTGGTGTGTTGCTGGGCCTTTGTCTTGTTCAGGTGTTTACAAGAGACATTGCCAGTGCACTTGGGAGTTTGTAAATGGAAATAATGGCTTTGTTTGGCAGAGAAATGAAACATATTAGGATTGTGTGAGTTTATATATCAGATCCTTTTGGCTCTGGTTCCAGTGTTGTGTCTTTGGCAGCGATCCTCTTAAACAGTCTAGTCTATAGATGTGGTCTGACTGGGAGGCACTTCACCAACCTGGGTGGTGAGTGGTGACTGTCCATCATCTCAGGCTGGAAAATATGGAGCTGTGATGATGTTCAGAGGCCTTTAGTGCCTCAGTACTGGACAGGCTGTGTCCAGTTTAAGCTCTGTTCACCTTTACTGTGCACGTTGGTGTCAAAGAGTGACGTCTGTCACGACTGCAGATGAGTTCAATAAAGTTTGACTTGACGAGGAAACACAGAGAGAATGAAGGACAGTTTATCTGCTTCACCAGCAGCCCTGGTCTTAACTGCTCCGATAACTTCTTGACCCCAACCGACACACACACACACACACACACACACACACACACACACACACACACACACACACACACACAGCTTGAGAGAAATGCCCTCACAACCGAACACTCACTGTCATGTTGTTTACAAGAACACGCACAGCTGAAGGACAAATGTGATGTTGAGGACAGAGAAGGAGGAAAGAAACACAGAGGAGAAAATGACCAGCTTGTCCAGACTGATTTCCATCGACTGAGATGATCAGTTAGTGTGATTTCTGTAATTCATCCTTTAAATCTGAAGAGAGAAATCAAAATGGAGCCTTTGTAAGGTCGGTACAATCTCTGAGAGCAGGTCTCATAACTGCAGCTGACACAATGACAAGTATTGTCACAGTATCTGGACAAACAAAGACGATGACAACCTCTGAAGAGACTGTGTGAAACACATTTGTGAATATAATAACCATCTGTGGTTATAAACTTGAGAGCAGAATGATAAATGAACGACACAGACTAAAAGATCAAATTGAGATTTGAGCTTCACAGTTTTTTATTGAAAAATAATGAAGGATTATTTTCTTTGTGCAGCTGAACAGATTGAATACGGAGGCACGATGAGACATAAAGCTGTTTATGAAAGGGCTTCTGCTGTCAGTATGATGTTGTGATTTTTAAACACATTGATTTAATAAGAATCCTTCTGCAGAGTAAAAAGTATTTTGTGGGAACACTGAGTCACAGTGAAGCTGTCTAATACCTGACAGCAGTGACGCTGCAGCCTTTCCCAGCCACAGTCTCCCTTTGGATGATTCAACAAACTGTATATCACAGTGTGATTATGGGATGTGATGCATGATGCAGACTGCAGCTACTACTGTTACTCTTTCTGTGTCTCAGCTGAAGTCATGCTCTCTTCAGGGAGCATCTTTCTCCAGCTCTGTAATGATTTCATGACTCTCTCATATTGAAGGGTCACTGCCCTCCAGAATGACCTTTGACCTCATTATAAACTACCAGTGGAGTTAAACCATCTTCAACAAACAGCTGAACTTCTCCTGGTGCTCTGATTTCTCCTCAACAGTCCAGCCTCACTTCATTTCCTCTGAGCTGCTCAGGCTGCTGTGTTGTAGACTCTTCAGAGGTGATGTGGTGGAGGATGAGACGCACAGAGAGGTGAAGAGAGACGCAGCAGGCAGGAGGCCAGGAGAGAAAAGCAGAACATCATCAGCTGCTAACAGACCACTCACATGCTGCCTGTGTTTGTACTGTGGATCAGAGCTTCACATTATTACACACGATGGACGTGGATTTGTAGTTCATGTTTTGAAACCAGCTCAGCTAAAGTAAACTATCTGGACTGGACCATGGTGGAATGGAGCAGTGCTGTGTCACCACACACAGTTATTGACCTGTATTGTAATAACTCAATCATATTAAGTGTTTAAGACAGTTCAGTTTTGTGGCATCTCTTTAAGCTTCAGTTAGATCCCCATTTGAAAGTTGCAGAGAGTCACTGAGGACAGCCTGTGCAGTGTCCACTCACCTGTGTCTCACTCTGTTCTGACTCTGCAGTTGCATTTGTCGGCCTCTGGGACGACTGCTGTTGACCCACAGCTGTCTCACAGTGAAGGTGATGACAGGGCTCGGTCCTCTCTGAGCTGCCTGGTGGGGCGAGCGGAGTGTGCCTCTGTGTGAATGTCAGGGTAATCACCGTTAAGTGTAGCTAAGGCTGGATAGCTTTTTCTTTTACCTGGGGGTTTTCTGTTTCCTGTGACCATTTTTTTCCCCAACGCTCTGCCTGACAGACGGAGAGTCACTCATGGAGCAACATTTCATCCATCTCATATCCATCCACAAGCTTCATCACTTCTTTGTAGCTGCAGCTGTCCACCAGTAAAATCCAGATTTGGTTGTTTAGCCAGTGTAGCGCTACAGCCGACCTCTGCAGCTGAGGAGGGCTCACCTTTGGTGGGGTGTATTTCCTGGAGCTTCACGTTGTTGTGCTGTCGGTCGTAGTAGCTGAGGTGTTGGAACGAGTTGACAAAAGGCTCGTATCACAAATCATCCAGATTCTTCAGAATATTTTTAGCTGCCAAACACAAACTAAACTTTCAGCTGTCACAATCACAGGTCACAAAGTTTAGATACTGGATGAACATACGTGCAAACATTTGTGAATGTGACACAAACTGAAAAGACGTCTTCTCTGTTTCCTCGTCTTCACTCACTGACAGCACTCAGAGACACAAATAGAAACACATGCAGCAACACTGTTGTATAAATCCTCTGTAGGAACACATTTATCTCTGAATCAGTCCATCAAGCTGCTCGTCTTCATCCATAAGTGTCGGTCTGTGAGTAAGTACAGCCGTTCCCTCTTCAGCCTTTCACACAGTCGTTCTGACCAATAGACTGATTCAATGGTTTCACTCTGAATAATTTCATGCTGCATTTCTGTTTGGAAACAAACATCAAGGGAAAAGAGAGCAGCAGATACTCTGGTTGTGTTTGGGTGCTAGAAACTGAGCGTAGGAAGGAAGTGTGATCCACTCAGATAACAGTGACACAGCCCACTCCACTCATTAACATGGTGACAGCTGTGAAGGGGAATGTGCACGGGGAGATCAATGAGGATTTGATCCAGTTCAACAATTTCCCTCCTGATGTGATTATTAGTTTCTTACATTATCAACAAGAAAAGAGTGTCAGAGAATAAACCAGAATATTTCACAGAGCTGAGAATATTTCTGCATCCTGCAGCACAATAATAAAGTCTAGATCTTATTCAACAATTCTATTGTTTGTCAAACTTTGCCTCAAATCAGAGGATCTGAGAGGTGTCAGGTTTTACAGTTTGCCACAATAAAACACACTCACGTCCCAAAAGACGAACAGCTTCAGCATTTTTCAGTCCAGAGCCGAATATAACAGCAACATTTCCCTTTTCAGATACTCATCCGGTTCACCACAGTGTTAGTCACAGAAAGTCTGTTCTCTCCCCAACCTTCTGAAAGCAGCTGAAAAGAGAAAAGAGGTGGGAGGAAGAAAAGAAGTGAATGAACGGAGGAACAAAAACAGAAAGCTGAAAAATTGAAAATTGATTTTAACGGTGTTTCTGTTGAACAAAAGCCTTTAAGGAGAAAATGCTCTATGTGCATAAATATTGTGATGGAAATGTGGTTTGAACCTAAAACATCAGGAGGAGACAGGATGGGCAGAGGGAGACAAACCAAGTGAGATAAGAGTGACAGAGAAAGAGAGGGGAAACTAAGACAACAGGAAATGAAAGAAATAAAGATGTTGAGAGAGAAAGACTCTAAAATGTTGTTTCATGCACGTCATGACAGGGAACAGACATTTTCATTTTTATTCTGTCACTATTCATCTGTCACCTCCTGCAGCAAAACAGATTTCTCACAGTGTTCAAAGTTCAGCTGCAGTTTGTCTTTTTTATCTCATAGAAATTCAAATAATGTTCACACAGAATATAACCTGCCACCAGTTTCCCCATCAGGTCATATATACTGGTTACCAGTTAGACTAGAAGTGTACATTAACAGCTGTGTAAAGAAAAACTATAACGACAACAGACCGTGTATCATGCCGATGTTAAAGGACACCTTTTTCTGTTGGTTTCTGACGCCACAAGTCACTGCCCAAGTGCTGATTTGACAATTTCAGGGTGAGACCAGGCTGTAAAGACGTAAGGGAGTTTGTGTGGAGAAGAGAGGCGCTGTGACGTTGTTTTTTAAAGAGGTGGAGAGAGAGGTGATAGAAAAGAAAATCATACATCCCATAATTGTCTTTCCCAACAGAGAGGAAACTCTCTGCAGTCTGGACACATAAAAGTTGTTCACAATTCTTCTTCTGCTGGTTTTGTTTCAGGTGTTTTATTTTCAGTGTGTGGAGGTTTGGTGGAGGAGAAGAAGCTGTACAAACATCAGTGATGTGACAACTTGTTGGTCTTTGTACAGATCAGTGTTGTCCTGAAGGCAGGAAGGCTCCCTGTTGCCTCTGAGAAACACTGACTTTATAAGATACTAAAGAAGCAGCTGCTCTGACAATGACTCAACACAAGCAGCTCTGGGAACTGAAGCTACAAACATGTGAAGTCTGGAGCCTCTTGAACAAACCTGACAAGCTGCCACTCTAAACTGCTTCTCCCACAACATGAACATGTGCTGTAGTGAGGTCACTAATAATTACATGTGCTTTGTTCAGTCTGTTTCCATCCTGTAGCTGTACTTTGACACATTCATCTAAACCTGTGAAAGAGTCTCACAGCTTCTATGACTGCAGTGTCTTTTCACAGGATGTCCCATGTGTTAGTGTGAGGGTGTGTAACAGCAGCTCTCACATCACTTTATCTGCTTTTATCAGACGGCAGAATTAACTTCAACAAGCTGTTCCTTGTTTCTAAGCGCTAAATGCTCTGGCTCCACAACACCTCTCAGACCTGCTCAGTGCTTATGAGCCAAACAGGTCTCTCAGGTCGTCTCACACAGGCCGCTTCCAAGGATTAAAGTGTGGGGAAGCTTCTTTGACCTTTAATGCTCCAAACAGCTTCAGATGACCTCAGAAAGCTTCAAATGCAGCTTCTTCTTTTGACCAGCTTCCTCTGGACTTTTTATGTGTGTGTGTTGAGAGAGAATTTTGGTGGATGAAAATTGAATGTGGGCTCAGTTAATATTTTTGTTGTCTGCTGTTCTCATGCAAACCACACTGAGTCTGTCTGTGTATGAAATGAGATATAAAACTCGTCCTGACAGCTGTGTTGAGCAGTGTAATCATCACAGAGACGACTGCACAGCAGAGAAGCGCAGGCCACCACTGGACTTGTTGATGCATCGAGGCGTTATTTCCACCTCCCTGCTGTGAGCTCCACAGCGCTGCTGGACACCTGGTGTGCTTCGCTGAATGCCAGCTCACTCCCTGTTGTGGGATTTGGTGTCAGTCTTGGTCACTGTCCAATTAGGAGTGTGTATCTCATTAATGCTGATCAGGCTGCTGATGAAATTTAATTTGCTTTAAAGTATTTATACGTACAGTAAAGGCTGTAGATTTGGTTTAAATTTGTCCCATCCCATTTCCTGTACCTGGATATCACACAGGGCATATAGGGACAGCATGTACTGTGTCTCTGGTCCTGATGTTTTATCTGCTGATATGAAGTTATTAGTCTTTATTGGAAACAATTATGTTCTTCAGTTTTCTCTGTGTGACTGAGAACCATCAGTGGAGACAAACTTTTTTTTTTCAAACACATAAACTCAGTGAGCTGTCACATGTTATTGAGTCATGTGTTGTCTCTGCTGTCTCTCTACCTTTCTGCCCATCAGTAATGTTTCAGTACAGCAGTGCTGCTCGTCTCTAATGAGCGGTCACACTGAGCTGTTGAATATTCGTAGCTCTGAATGTGCTGATCATTTGTAGCTTCCAGCTCTGGTTGCTGCCAGCAGGGCAGATCTGCTGCTCTGAGTGTGAACTGGCTCCTGTATGCTGCATCATGACCTGATCCTGTACTGCTGGGAGCTCTGTGAGGTCACACCTGTCGTCCACAGCACTGTGTGAGCCAGCATGCAGGAGGACAGAGCTGCAGGGACTGGTCAGAGTGTAGGAGTGCAGAGACAACAATGGACAGAGGGACACAGAGACACACAGAGACAATATGAATCACTGAGTGAAAACCTGAATCATTATTTTGGGAGTTGGTGCTGAAGTTAGTGGTGATCTGTGTGCTGTTAATAAGTGATGTCAGTTAAAGCCTGGTGTGCCTCCTCTGTCATCATCAGACTGGAGCTGTGGAAAAACACAGGTGTCACTAATCAACACTAACCACTCTCCTGCTCGACCAACATGGCCGTCATTAATGTTCTGAATTACAGCTGGTGTTTTTCCTGCTATGATCTGTCCCATTTTAGAGCTTCCTCCAAATGCAGCTCTCTTTAGCTCAGTTTAAAGGACACAAACAAATCTTCTCCTCAGTGTCCCATAATGCACTGTGGGATGATTCTGCTGAGTCATGCTGGTGCTGATTGTGTCGTGTTCATGTCAGAGGGGATCTACTGATGGCAGAGATGGGAAAGAGTCACATGGTTACAACTTATTAACGTTCAGATGGAGTTGGCCCCGAGTTGCAGAACATTTTCCAGATGCACCCACACACACACACACACACACACACACACACACACACACACACACACACACCAGTCCCAATCCAGTGTTTGTTTTGTTAATATAACATCTGTGACTCTACAAACAACAGCAGCCTTCTACACATTTCAACACTTGTTCCACTGAGACACCAGATGGATCCAGTTTGATTTGTCACAGTGGTGTTCAGAGGAGGTCATTTCATGGTTTAGATAACTGTGACTTTTCCAGTCTGAATGTTGAAGTATCTTTGGGCGAGATCCTGAATCCCAAATTGCTCCTGGTGGCTGTGCCATCAGTGTGTGTGTGTGTGTGTGTGAATGTTGAGCAGGTGGCATCTTCTATATGTAACAGATTAATGTGGGTTTATCTTATTTATTAATTGTGTGTGTGTTATTGTGTTTACATCTCCTCCCTGTGTCCCTGCGGTTTCTGTGTGTGTGCATTCACCGTCGCTGCGTTGTTAACGAGTGTGCGCATGCGCGTCAGAGCTCTTTCCAACTGACAGAGAGGTGAGCCGCGTCACTGACACTTCCTGATAAAACTGTATTTGTCAGTGCGATAAATGTGACACTTCCATGACCTAATGTCTGAATCTTGTTCTGTATCATATCAGCTTCATTCTGTGTAAATCCTGTCAATATCTGAGATCGATAAATACAGTTTTTAATTGATTATATGTTGAGACGTTGGGCAGCCGTTAGAGAGCTGAGCTCGTTCGTGTAGCTGGCGTCGTTTCCATGGCAACAACACAGCGCTGTAACTTGTGTAGTTATTAAGTTGTGAGACATAAATGTGGATGAGTGTTGTGATTTTCTGTGTTTATAATTGTTGAAGTGATGAAATATTTTGTACTATGTGATTAATTATTTATTTATATGCCGATCAATATTGTGACGTCATGTTGTTATTTACAGTGATCGTCACTGGGTGCTGTGATTGTTGCTGTTGTGTCTGAAGCTTGATTGTGTTCAGTGGATGTATTTATTGTGTAAGTGTCAGAGAGGAAAGCTGAGCAGACACACACACTGACAGCTGATGAACTTGTTGTGAATATATTTTCAGCAGAGAGATCACTAGTAAAGAGCAGAGATCCAGTCCTGCCTCCTGCCTCTTCATTATAAACACCAGAACACAACGCAGGACACCACAGACGTGACACCACCGCTTACAGATATAAACCTGTGGGAACTGTTCAATCATTAGGACTCTTTTACAAATCTAGCTACATAAAGTCTGATAAATACAGTTGGTTAAAGCTTGATGTGAAACCACCTGTTGAGCTCAACACATCAACACTGAGCAGTTTGAAGTTCACACTGAATTCATTTGAATATAACAAAATGGTTGTGTGTGTAAATGTATCTGATGTAGGCCAGTACCCTGCAGTCCTCAGTTTAAATGAAGGCCACATCCTCACATGATGTGAACTTTGTGACTCTGTGGAGTCAGTGTTTATCCTCAGAGGGATGATGTGTGTCCCCTCAGTGTCCAGTCCTTGGTCCTGTCCTCTCATATCTCTCCATGTTCTCCTCTATCTGATCCAAAGCTGGACAGCTGTCCTCCCTCCCAGCCTGTCTTCTGTCAGAGCCAGAGGGCTGGAGCTGCTCTCTTGTGTCCTGTCAGTGGTTGGACCTCAGCTCTGTCTGTCTCTTCTCCACCAGACTCCACAGACAGAGCGACCACACACACACTGACCTCCATCTTCTGTCCTTTAAAGCAGGACAAAGCTTCACGTCTCCTTCAGTCATGTCATTGTCACTGTCCTGCTGTCTGCTGTGACTCAATAATAGAGCTTTAAATAGGATCCATCACAGCGCTTTGGTGACGTTTTAATGAAGACGTTCAGAGCTGTCATTGATTATTACTTTTATATCAAACCTCCAGATGTGAAGATTTTCAGACGAGCTGTGTGCAGATGGGATTTTATGATTTGGTTATTTGTTTTAATTTGGTGCATTTCTGGAAAACAAGTGATCATTTTTAAGCTTCTGCTTCTACACATGATTTTCTTCGACCACCTGCTCCTCTGTTTCCTCTCCTCAACTGTCACTGAACAGTTTGGCTGACGCTGACTATTTTGAATCCCATGATTCATTCAGGAACAAGTTTGTACTCTTTTATTTTCAGTGTGTTTCTGGTGTTTTAAAACGAGACAGATTCCCTCTACACACTGACACCTACACAGTCTGGTGATGTGAGAGACAGATTCATTTTCCACTGTGGCGTTCATGTGCAGTCAAATGATCTCAGTGCTGTTTGACCCAAAGTGTGTGTAATCCTTCTCCTGAAAGTTTCCTCCAGCAGGTCTGAGATCAGTTCATCAGAGCTGAATGGAAACTCATAATGTGTCAGCTGATGGTGTTAACAAGATGTCGTCCTCTCTTTCAACACAGCATTAACTTATAATAACTGTCGCTCCGACAGCAACCAGCCGATCCACTGAGTGTAGAAGTGAGAGAACAGAGGAGGACAAAGAGAGGAGGAGGAGAGGAGGAGACGCTCTGTCAGTCAGGGTTTTGTCTCCTATTGATAGTGTTTGAACTGGAGTCAGCTCAGACTGAACTGGTTGTGTCAGAAATCACTGGAGAGTCTCAACTATTTAGCTCCTCTCATCTTTTTCCCACCTACACATTTCACTCCTGTTGTTCCTCTTAATGGAGTTGATTGGGAATATGTTGCTATGGAAACAGTTTTCAGCAGCTGGATCGGCTGGACTGAAGTCAACCCACCACATCTGTCCTTTCATCCATATTCAGTCCGACTCTGACTTTTAGTCGCGCTCCTGTTTGATTTGACCTTCGACCTGTTTGTAATGTAGCGTCACTGTCCTGGTTATAAGATGATTCAGTTCATACCTGGTGTCTGATGATGTCACTGTCTCTCTGTGTTGCTGTTTCAGGTTAAAAAGCAGCAGCTACATATCATGTCCAGTCCTCACTGAGGATTATGGTGTCACACAGGCTGTTTTTAGAGTGAGAGCATTGTGACGGAGGAGGATAATCATTTATGATGTGGAGTTATTGACAAGCAGAAGGTCTTACAGGATGTGAGTGAGACAGACAGGATGGATGAGGGAAGATGACTCCACAGTACTCTGGTCCTGTGTGTGTGCTGCTCACTGATACTGTGACTCTGTGCTGATGGACTGATTGTCATTTAGAATATTAGAGGAAAACTCAGCGAGGTCTGAAGTGAATTATTGTCAGTAAATATTAAGGACACCTGCTGTGCCAGAGGCAGCGCTTCATTTGAGTTGGAAACACCACAGATTTTCCTGCCAGTTTACACAACGTGCTTCAGTTTAGCTCTGCTAACAAAACAATGAAGAACAACAGAGATTGTGGTGTCATGTTTATCAAAGCTGGTCAGCAGCCTGTGATGCAGCACACGGGGGATAAACTGTTGTGTTGGTTACTGAGAGTCAGAGACATTCATGGAAATTATGTGAAGTCATTAGTTCAGTTAAGTGCGAGAACAATTAGCCTGTAATTAGCACGGAGCTAATCTGCTCTGCTGCAACTCATTTGTGTTGTTTCAACCTACGCAGTGTCAGATTTATTGTTCATGTTAATGCCTCAGTGACAGAAGACACAGATTATAACAAAGACTGCAGACAGAGAATTAATTTCACATGATAACAAGGTCACTCATCCCATCATCTGTCTTCCTTTGCTGATGTTTGCAGTGTAGCACGAGGATGCTGCTGCTACAGATGTTCATGTGGTCACATTTCTGCCACATGTCGCTCACTGAGGACATTAGTGACACATTTCTATGTCTGACGTCCTGCAGGATGTTTTCTGGTCACCTGTAAATTACTTCAGTGTGTGATGACATCATCACTGATATGTTCTGTTCATGGTCAGCAGGTGAACATTGACACTGTACATCAGTGCAGCTCAAACACAGTTATGAAAGACACCATTTCCTGCAGGGTGAAGTTGAGACGACGGCCGTGTTTGACCGAATAAAACAAAGTGTAAAAGTGACTCATCAGAAACACAGTTAGAAATGGTGGATGCTGATCTGGAGAGAGGATTTGGTCTGACAGGAGATGTGGAAGTGAACGAGCTAACAAGTCTGCAGAGACTCAACGAGAGAATTGTCAGGAGAACAGCTGAGGTCTCTGTTTTTCTGTTCATACAGTACATCCACACGTTTAATCAAGGAGTTCATGCACGCTGTGTGCAATCACACACACTGAACACACTCTGATGTTCACAAGAGAAGCTCAGTTTCAGAGATGTGTTGTATCATTTACCTTCAGCTTAGCAGAGATATTATTAATTCAAGGAGAATGAGTTGGATCAAATCCACTGTGAAGACATTTATTCAATTGTATGAATACAAGGCACCTCTTAACTAATATTCATTTTATCACAACCATGTCTCTTTTTTATCTGTTACTGATATTATAGTTGATAACAGAGAGTTCTGTGTGAAACGATGATCCACCAACTCAGCAGCTGTTTTCCTCCTTTTCTTAATGTGTAGTTGTTGCAGACAGTTGAACACTGACACCAGACGTCCAAACAAAATCCCATTGTTCTTTTTTTAACTGGCTGTCCATCATCTTCTTTCCTCCTCTAACTCATCTATGAAGAGACGCTGCAGCTGGTGTCTCTCTGTTCACAAGAAAGGAGCTTCTTTAATGGAGAGGTAGTGAGGTGGAGAGATAATCGTCTTAATTACTGCTTTTCTATTAATTCCTCATTAATGTTATTTTTGTAGACACAGTCTCACGTCTCTTCTTCCTGTCTGAGTATTCAGGATGACTTCTGTTAGCAGTGAGATCCAGTTCTCTCTGTGGAGTAAAGACCCAGTGACAGAGACCAACCCACTTTTAACTGGCTCTGAAGCAGAAAGTGATGCTCTGCTCTGCAGACATTTGGCTCTCTGGCAGAGGCAAACTGTTATCAAACCAACGTCTTTAGGGAAGCTCTCACACATTTGCGTGTCTGCGGCTGAGAGCTGCAGTGTTGCAGCAGAGAGTTCAAGTATAATCAGAGCAAAACAGTCATAAATCAACGCTCTCCTCAGAGTCACAGGTAATCAGCTGGGGGTCTGCTGTGATGGAAGCCGCTGGGATGGAGTCGCTAGAAATAGACGGAGGAGCTCTTTATTCAGGACAGAGACCAACAGCAGAGGAAACGAGAGCTCCGACAGTCATTAGCATCAGAGTACAAGTAGCACAGAGTATCTGCAGCTTTACTGTAAATGATCCACTTCTGGAGGTCACAGCTCAGAGTGGAGAGAGTGCTGTGTAATGTGGGGTCATATTTACAAGTTGGATCCATACAGATCTTTTCTGAGCTGTATCCTGATACTTGATGGATGGAAAGTTAAGCAGGAAACATTCACTGTTAGACTTATTACATCTGACAGTAACTGCTGAGAGTCGGGCCTGCTGTGAAGGAACCAACACTTTGCTCAATGAAAAGTTATCTGACAACTGGATTTCTGGATCTTTGGTGGATATTTTGACTCAAAGGATGAATCATAAAGACTTTGGCAGCCTCCTGACCTTTCCTCCAACACATGCACTCATTTACCTTTGTTGACACATGTGCAGTGTGAATTATGTGTGAGTACATGATGTCCTGAAGCTCCTCTCTGGCAGGTGGAAAGAAGCAGCTGACACAGAGCATGTGTATCGAAGGAGAAATATATTTGGAGCATCAGTGGAGTTAGCCGTGAGCAGGATTGCAGTGCAGGGCAACTGGATTTTCCTGAATTGGGGGATAAAAGTGAGCAGAGAAAATATGTGTGTGTGTTGTACTGGCTGTGAAAATGCATCTTCCTCTGGGACAATAAATCTCAATTAACTGTGTTCTTCAAGCAAAGCATTAAAATATGGTCAGAATAATTGCTAACACACTGTGTGAGTTTATTTAATATTAAAGACATTAAAGCAACACAGTAAGAATATTATTATATGTTATTAATAGTTGGTTGTTGATGAACGCAGTGAGAACAGCAGTCGTCTCTGTAGAGCTCTGTCTCCACAGTGAACCAGGCTCTGTGCTCTGCTGCTGCTCTGTCTCTGTCCATGCTGCTCACTGGGAGGATGGATCCACTCACTGGACTCCAGTTTGTTGCTGCTGCTTGAAGAGGAACTTAACACCTCCTGAAAGTCTTGTCTTTGCTGACTCCCAGTGGCTTCACTTCTCACCATCAAGCAGTGACGTACAGGTGGACTCCAGCACCTGGTGACATCACTGTGGGCTGTGTCAGTGTCTGTTCCCACTCCAAATATCAGAGCAGTTTTGTTTCTGGTCTGTTCATCAAGTCACTCCAGGGAAGAAGAATCAAAGCTGAGAGTCTCTGGTGGGAGACAGAGTGATGCAGAGTCACAGATGTCTCCATGTGAATCAGCACAGATCACTTCAGCTTTATTCTCACCTTCTGTGGTTGATTTATCTGCCTGTTGTTTGCTCTCTACCTCCATCATCTCCTGCCTTTCTCTTTTATCTCTTTGTTTTGATGATCTCTGTCTCTGGTGTACGGTTGATCTGCAGAAAAGTAAAGCCTACTTTGAATTCCCAGCATGCCTCTTGATCTGAGAGTGTATCCTGGACAGTGAACACGTTGCCTTGTCTCATGCCACTGCCATATGTTTCCATATTTCCTCCTCATATATTTTCCTGACGGTCGACGCAGCCCCCAAATTCAGCAGCTTTATCTTAAATCTTTCACAGTGACATCCAGAGGTTTGCTGGAGGACAGAAACACTGTGGGCTGGAAATGAATTATGAATCAAGACACTTAGAGGTCAGGAGCTTTGAACTCAGTGTTCAGTGTGATAAGACATGAGTGGACTGCACTCTGTTAAATGAATCAGAGTGTTTCTCTCTAATGAGGGAATGTAATGAGGGGGACGTGTTTTTACCTACAGTGGTGATGTCACTGATCATACACACACACACACACACACACACACACACACACACACACTTGACTTATCTGTGAGAATCAGCAGTCTCACGTCTCCGACTCTGACAGTAAACTCTATGTCTCATCAGGTTGTTTTGATGGATTCAGTCTAACCTTTGCTTTGTTTCTCTTGCTGCTGGCATGTTGTGATGAAAACAGTCTTCTTCTCCTCTGAGCCTCAAATACAAATGAGCAGTGTGACAGAAACAGGTGGGGAGATGTAAATAAACCCTCCAAACACAGTGGGCCTGTGTCGTCAGGTCTTGTGGGTGGAAGCTGAACACAGATGGAAACTAAAAGGAAACAAAAGTGAGAAAACAAATGAAGCAAATACAAATATAATATAAAATGTGTCTCCAAGCAGCAGTGTTTCTTCTGTGTGAGGGCAAAGATCCAAAAACTAAGTTCAGTTTATACTGTGAAATGACAGAAAGCACCTGTTGTATTTTATTATTATTAGTATGAAATGATGAGTGTGTCTGTGTCAGTGACGACTGTGCAGCCATTTACTGAACAGAAGAGTCAAACAATGAAACGTATCATTACTGCTGCTGCTAACTGCTGTTTACTGAGCAGGGCTGCCGCTGGGATGGACAGTGAAAACACACCCGTATGTTCTGATTTAACACTGATTCACAAGGCATTAACTTCTTTATCAAACACCAATCATTCAATCACACCATGGTGACCCATATGAACAGAGCTGGTGTTATCTCTGCATCAGATGATGTCAGTGACCTGGTGAGGTTTAGAGATGTCATATATATCTACAAAAGGTATGTCTGCTTTAATGTTAATGTGAGGATAATTCTGAATGTGATGCTAATGAAAACTTTAATGTTGAGACATTTGGAAATAAAATATCACCATTTTTTAGTAGTTGAAGTTTTTACTCTCACTGCAGCTGGAGTTAAATCTAAAAGCTAAAGCAGCAGCTTGTGGGACTGTGTGAGAACTAAGTGTAATAAATCTAGTGTCAGGATGTCTTTGGGGTAAAACACCACACTTGTATGCACACAGATAACTGGCTTTCTCCACTGAGACCAACTAAACTCTCTTCACTTTGAACTCTAACAGATATTAGCACATATGGGACCAAGCAGCTCCTATAGATACACTCAGAGGACTGTACACTGACAGGACATTTATTTTAGCTTTTAATTACATGTCAGAAGGAGAAAATGTGGCACTGGTGTCATCAGATAGAAAATATAACTTTAATTAATGTGCAATATTCCATATGAGCTGTTATCTTCACCTTGTGTCCTCAGCTCATGTTACTATAAGCGTCTTTATTTGTCCTGTTATTTAACAGTGAAGAGAAACACAGGTGACAAATTGTTTAATTGCAAACAGGTGATTTTCTTTCTACTTCCGGTCCCCTCTCCTTCACTTCTTCCCTGTCCAGCAGTGAACATGCTGAGAGGCAGAAAGAGTGAGAGCCTCGATGTGACAAATCATGGCTGTGCTGCTGAATGACATGTTTTGGATTTGTTCACACGAGTTCTGCTCTTCGTGCTGAGTCATGAAACGCAGCAGCAGCAAGCGCAGCAGTGACAGAGTCTCCAGCTCTTGTGTTCATCAGCACCGTTCAGACTGGGATTTCTTCCTCCGCTCGGCTCCATTCGCAGCGCTTTCTCTTCTGGAAATTAACCGCTGGAGACGGAGCTTGGTCGGGAAGAGCGCGGAGCGTTTGCACCTGACTGAAGGACACCATGCTTTACTTCTGGATACACGCCGTGTGGATCCCCGGCGTCGCTTTCCTCTTTGGATTTCAAGGCAAGGGATGGTTTCATTCTTTTCACTTCATGTCCGGACGTTTTCCACTAGAAAACACCGGAGTTGAGAGGGAAATTACAGCTACCGTGGATGTTTATTGTGCGTCTGTCCGTCTGCTGCTGACTCGAGCTCTGAAGGTATGTGAAGTGACTTCCCTTCCTGAAAACACCTGAGAGTGAGTGTGATACAGGTGGATGAAGGGAGACGGAAGATGCAGTGTGTGTGTGTTGGGAAACACAAGTTAAACACGAGTGTAGAAAAGGCTCTGGCAGCCTGCTCGTTAACGAGCCAATTAATCACCATAGCAACCGCTGCCCCCCCCCCGGCAGGCTCTGGAGACCCCGTGTGATGCTGCAGACACTGTCACTGTGTCTCCAGGCTGTCAGTGTGAAAGGACTGTAACCAAGCTAACTGCTCCTGTCCTGTGTGTACATCACTAACAGTAAGTGGACTGCTCAGTTGGCTGTTGTGTGCTTATGTTGATGTCAGGAGGTCATTTGTGTTCAGTCAGTCCCTCACTGCCTGTTTGTGACTGAAGCCATATGACACCAGAGGCTTTAACGACACGACAGTGATGCGGTCAGGACCGACAGGGACTAGAAAACCGGTCCGTTAACTCGGCCGTTACTTTGGTCCGACCTACTTGTTGGAGTTGTAAACTATCTTTCATGACATACAGGTGTCAACTGACGTGACCGAGTCTCTCCGGTTATTAGTCAGACCCTAGTTTACTACTCCAGCAAGTAGGTCGGACCATAGTAACGACCTAAGTTAGTTTCTTACACTAAATAAAAACCTCACATATAAACACTAAACTGCTTTGTTAGCTCAGTCTTGTCACGACTAAACCCAGCCAACGTTTAACCGTTAAAAGACGTTTAATAACCGACCACGGTCACCGGTTAAAAAACGTTCAGAGATGGTTTTAACGTTACAGTTTTTTCCAACGGCAGTTTGTAGACGTAGATTGAACGTTCACATTTAGACCAGATGTAACCGTTCATCAATGTCTTTAAATAGTCGGTGACCAAACTTTAACTTTTGAACCTTTTCTGTTTTAAATGTGTTTTAAAGCTCAAACAGCTCAAACTGTGATATTTAACTGTCAAAGTGTTTCTGGCTTTAGGACGAAACTATAGCAGCATACAAGTTACACACTTAGTCATATTAACACATTTACAGCTTCAACTTAAATATGGTGGAAACCTATAAATACAACAAGTATTTAAAACAATATATATCTTCATATAATTCCCAAAATCCACAGCATGTTTCCATCCACAGTTCAGATTCCCATCAGCAGCTCTCACACTAAATCCTTTCTCAGTGAGTTGTTAAAGTCTTTTCACTCCCCTCTAACTTTCCTCTCATTAGTTCACACATACAGTAAACCTCCCTCTGCATCTCACACTTCTCAACAGACTCACATTACTGTCTTTACTTTGCTTCGTCCTCCATCACCTCTGATTTTATGGCTCTCGTGACTTTAAGCCATCTCTCTGTCTTTGTTTTTATCTCTCCTGGAATAATTGTGTCAAAGCTGCCTGCACATGACTGACAGTAAAATCATGAAGCTGTTTCTGAGCCATTGTTTCCTCTGAGAGGAGCGCTGATGTCCATCTCACTGCAGAGCTTCTTTAAACTGCTCGTCTGCTCACACTTCACTTGATTTGGATGTTGACTGTGTTTGTTGTTGACTTTGGGCAGGACACTGATTTTACCTTCTTATTGAAGCAGGTGATTAGTTCAGCTTCTTATTTTAGTGAGACCAGACATTTATCCTCTGCTGAACATCAGTTTTAATCACACAGGTAGATCACTGTTCACCTGCTCTGTCTCCCTCTAACAAGGCCAGCTGCTCATTTATTTTCACTGCTCTCTTTGGGTTCATTAATTCAACACTAAGATGTGGAAATAAATTAAAAATTCACTTTCTTTGTGCTGCTTTTAGGTAATATATGCAAATCTTAACATGAGGTTGTTTCTCTTAGTGAACTAGAAATAGTTTCAGCTTGTGATTGTCAGTGATATCAGCAGGTAGGCTACTGTGTTTCCTCCTCTTCGAGACAGAGATCTCCTCTGTGACTCCTGTGAAACTCTGAGGTTTGATTTACATTTGACGATCAAAACAGCCCAGTGCTGAAAGTGTTAACTGTCTGTAACATTGATTCTATAAATTACTGGACGTAGAGGTGAGAGTGTGTTATAGGATTACAGGATTAAAGCTTTTTGTTGTATGTTTCCTGTCTGTTGAGCTGTTATTGAATATGTGGCACAGTAATAACTAGAGGTCTGGTTATTTATTGATGTCCAGCAGCTGATGAAGGAGCTGTGGAGTTGTGGTGGGATGAACACATTTAAATTAGTCACATGATTGTGAACAAGGCTGTGTGTGAATGTTGCTGCAAACTCAGCCGGACAATCTGCACTCATTTTGGTGATCAAACCATATTGTGGTAATTCTGCCTTTTTGCCTGCAGACATGTCAGGTTTGATTTAGTTTGGAGTTTACTGCAGCTGTGTGGGTCAGACAGAGGTTTTCCCTCAGCTCAGTCTGGATCTCCAGGATCAGAGTCAGTCCAAAGTCCAGAGACTTTGTGTTTGTAAAGTCAAGCCTTCACATTTCTATACAAAACAAGAAACTCTCAACACACTGCTGAAGGTGTTTTTCCTGCAGTCGGACATAAAAAATCAAACTCCCAGTGCAGATGTAAACTGAGAACAGAGCTTGAACAGTTTGATGTTTACTCTGAGGCCATCCATGTGTTTTAAATGATGTCGGTACCTGTAAATGTGGAATGTCCACCTGCCTCTTCTCTGACAGACATCAGCAGTGTTTCAGTGACATCATGTGAACATAAATGTTCTGGGACACACATCAGTTTCACATGTAAACAGTATTTGTAGATTGAACCTCTGTAGTTAGGACACAGTCGTACAGTATTAAGGCAGTAAATACAGACTGGGGAGAGGAATGGTTGTGTGTTTACTCCTTCAGTCTGTTTACAGTTGGATCTCAATGAGCTCTCTGACTGAAGGCAGTGGATAAAGAGAGCTTTGTTACAATCTGTGTGTGGGCGTCAAAGTGTGGGCAGAGGCATGTGTTTGATGTTTAACTGTTGTTTTACACTCATTATTAGATTGGGCACAAAGTTTGAGTTTGTTTACGTGTGTGTAGGAACTCTGTGTCTGGACCTCACTGCTGTCTAGTTAATGTGAAGCAATAGCAACATCCCAAACTCATTTATATTTAATGAAACAGCAGAGTGTTTAATACTGTCACATATTCTCCACAGAGCAGTCGTATTTCAGGCTCTGCAGATTTACAGCTCTGTAACTCAATAACAAGATATTTTGGCTTCATTGATTTTTAAGCTCTGTGCTTCTCCTGTCAGACATGACTGCTCTTATAATATTCAGATTATTAGTCACATCATATCATTTCTGTGACATTTATCCACTGCATGCTGTCATCAAACCCAATAACTAATGACAGTCAGTGCTGCTGCAGCCATGTCAACATTTATATATTTAAATATCTGATGTTTTACTTTAACTGCTTCTTTATTCTGACTCTAAAAATCTCTGCAGAAGAAAAGCTGGTTGAAGATGAAAATAGATGATTCTTTGATCCCTGTTATTTTTGCAGAGATGACATTAATTAGACAGTGTTTAGATTGTGAACATAATTAATTTGACATTCACTGAATTCCATTTTCACGTTTTACTCCTTAACATGAGAAAGAAAAAAAGCGTGTCAGCAGTGACACATTGATCTCAGTTTATCTAATGTGTTATGAGAATCATCAGTGTAATATTAGAGCAAAGTCAATGGTGGTCAAAGCAGCTATTTGCTAACATGATGTATCACTGCTAACTCCAGTGATGTTGTTGTTTCACAATAATGGATTCACTGTGTCACATCATGAACAGAGCCACTTCTCTATCAGCTGAATGACGACCATGTTTCTGCTGTTCACTGTGACTGTGGATCATTAGGTGGTACGGTCCATGGGTAGTGGCATGTTCAAGTGCAGCTCAGTAGATTGATGTAGTGTCTTCTTAGACAGGTCTTTGTACGAGCTGTCAGTCCACAACCTGACTTTCATCTGTCCGTTTCTGCAGCCTCCACGCTGTCAGTCCTCTCACACACACTTTCATTCATGAGGGGATTCAGCTGTCTAACACATGGTAAATGAGTGAAACATCCTGTAATAATAATATTAGCAGTCAGTCCACGGCCTGACACTCACCTGTTCACTTCTACACTCTGCAGCCTCTCTCTGCTCTTAACCTTTAAATCTGCAACAAGAAAACCATCACAAACACACACACAGAGTCGGGTCAGCGCACACACACATTTCACTTCACACCCTCTCACTTGGGCTTTAGCTGTGGGAATACAGCAGCTTAATTAGCATAATAAATTGATAACACACACTCCTCCAGCCTGTACAGCCTCACAGCTCCAAAGCTCCGACCAACTCTTCATCTTTAATGTGCCCCCAGCTGTCAGTATTATTAGCATGGCTGACCACTCTGAGCACAACATGATTCACCGTGGCGTTGTTTTCTACCCTGGTGGAGTTGCAATAGATGGTTAACACACAGTGGGTGGATGGAAAACCCTCTGGAGGTTCAGCCCAGCTCCTCCACCTCCATAAAGCAAATTACTCTCAGTCAACAGCTGGTGAAAGTGTTTCTGAAGCAGAGACCTACGACTGCTGTATTGACCACAGTTGTCTGATACATTTAAAGTCCAGCTAATGATGTTGACTTGTGTTTTATTATTCACAGTGTGGACTGTATTCTCATGTGGAATAATCAGATATCACAAAGAAAGTCAGTATTAGAGAGGTTACTGTTAATAAGAACAAAGTTGTTGTTCAGGAAAGTTAAAGCTTGTGAAGGAAAAACACACTGTACCAGAATCTGTATTTAAAAGCACACCAGCTGTATCAAAGACAATCTCTATTTGAGACAATAGTAGCCTCCTTTATGTGGCTTCATGGCCCCTAAAACTATTGATATACTGTATTGCGATTTTATTGCATCACAACTTTCTCTTGATCGCTGGGTTTCTTAGTTTTGGCTATTTTTTTTTCCCTTCTGTGTTTTCAGAAAGCTCAACACATAGAAATCCCAGACAAACCAAAGGTCAAATTCTCTGAGAAAGGAGCATTTTTTTTAGCTTGTAAATTTTCTCGGTAAGGTCACTGATCAATATAAGAGCACATCTCAGCTCGTATCTGTTTGTTTCAAGGTCAACATATAGAAATGTGCTCTGTGTACTTGGTGTATCTTGACAGCTCTGCTTGGACGGCCTTTGTTGACCCTTTGATTGTTTGGAGAAAAGCTGAGAGGGCCGTCAGATCTCATGTTATTGGTGCTTCTCTGTATCTGTATCCACATTCTGTACTGGGACTTTAACTGGCAACCTTCCTGTATTCAATATCTGAGTTGTGGTTAATCTCAGCTGTCAGAGCGAGGTCAGTACAGAGTTGAAAGTGAGATTGAAATAGTGTTTTGACATCTATTTAATGTCACCTGAGAGCTGACAGACTGAACATTAGGTTAACATGTTGTTGGTGTGTAGATGGGGAGGTTTGGGAGCTCAGTAAATGAGTGTGAACTGTGGTTCAGCTGCACAGTTTCGTTGTTCTGTCACATATCAGAGGAACTGATGCTCTGAGGAAGGTCCCTCACCTTACAGTGTTTTAATAATTAAAACAAACACATGTCTGTATGGAGCTTGTTTTTTGAGTGTTTCCGAATATCAACACACAGATTTTGGTCAGAAAGTATTCTCACTGTAACAAACTGAGAGCAGCTGAGGTGTTGACTTGAACGTCTGTACTAAAGACAGTCTGCAGTGAGTGATGTGTCTTATGTAACCTGGCTGGTGTGACATTTGCGGCCCGCTCATATCTGAGAGCCTCCAAGCAATCAGAGATTAATGAGCACATTAGCTGCATTTATTTTGACAGTAGTCCCAGTAACCCACTCTGACATTTTAGACGTCAGTAAAGCCTGAAGTGCTCTCATTCTTCACACAGGAGGTTCACCCTGTCATAAAGACTGAAGAACAAGGAGGGGATGTAATGAAATGAACCAGGAGGAGAGAAAAGGAAGAACAAATGGTCAGACAAGGACCTGCTTTATGTTTGTCTTTGGCTTCTGGTCCTTCATCAGGGTTATTCACTTGTCAAGGATCAAGGCGAGGTTCAGAGCACACAGGAGGTAATCCAGTTTCATTAGTAATCAGGGTTTCTCAGCTTCTCACCAGTCACCCTTTACACAGTCACGGTCCTCTCCACTGGCTCAATGCTTTGGCTCACAGATGAAAACCAGCAGCTGGGTTTCCTGCAGTTGTGTCATCTCACAGTGTTAAATATGATGTTCCTTTGCTCTGTGTTTCTTAGTAGTAGTAGTGTTGCCCAGTATGTATCATGCTTTGTGTCCAGTGTGTGCTGTCACCCTGGCATATTGGTTTCAAAGAATGAACAGATTGATGGACTGAATCAGGAAGTACAAACTCCTGGTCTTTGTACGACTGTTTCCCACAACAAGCTCCTGTAATACTTGAGGTTGTACATGCTGAGGGTTTGAGTTGTGTTAGTGATCAGAGTGTTTGCAGTCTCAGAGGAAGGCTTGCTCTGCTGGATTTGGGATGATATGTTCAGTGTCACTGTCCGAGGTGCTGAACTCTCTGCCTGACTTAAACACCATTTAAAAAGCTGTGAAACTGTAGAAGAAGCTTTTCTTGCCTGTTACAACCAGTGTATCAAGAAATACACTTTATGGGCCTGAGTTACAAGGCAGAATGGTTTTAATGGTATCAGAGCTACATTTATGTGCAAATAAAACATCACCACAAGCTGTGTCTCTCAAGGAAAAAGGATTTATGTCGTTACAATACTTGTTGAGAAACAAAGAGAGATTCAGTGTTTTAGTTTAGTAAATGCAGATAATGTGATGTATTAGCATAAAGACTTGAAGACTTCACCCTTTAGGAGCTGGGCTCAGTGTTGCTTTATTTAGCGTCTCTTTCTTTCTCCCTGCAGTGATTGATAGATGCATCAAGGCTTCATTACTTTCTTCAGTCTTGCTGAAGTTCTGTCTCATTTCTCACATCCATGATGCTGCTGTGCGTTCAGATCGTCTTCTATAAGTAAACCTTTGTTAAAGGCAAAAGATTAATGAGACTCAGTCCTGGTGATTCATTTAAGGTTTGAAGGGGAAGAGTAGAAATCAAGATAAAGTGTCAGAGTCTAGAAGAGAAGAAAATAAAAAGAACAATACTGTGATTGTTTTGAAAGACTTTTGAGAAGTCATTCAGTGAACTCACAAGCAGAGACTGATCTAACTGATGGTCGTCCACTTTTTGTCACTCAGTAGTTTGCTGGTTATTGTTGCTAAATGTTGCTCTGTATGACTGTCAGTATGTGCTGTATTTCTATATTATTGTGGTTCTACACTCTTGAAGCTTTATAAGAACACTACGGTGCATTATACTCGTCTATAAGTGACTGATCACATGTTAGAAATGAACAGTTTACCTGATAAATACAAAGCAACAGTAAACAATAGAGCCACCTTTCCTTCTTTGCAGGTTTATGTGAATAAATAGTGACGTCACTGTGTTGATAACAGACAGAAGCTTTTCGATGAACCAATCAAATTGTTGCATGTGGTTATGAGGTCCTTTGAGTCTGCAGATTAAGTGTTAATTAACAGGACAAATGAAGTGTGCTGAGAGATTAGAGGGAAAAGGATCCTCCTCCAGGTTAGAAATGGCTCTGTTTCAACTAAACAGGCATAATCTAAATCATACACAGAGACCTTATTATAGTTTATTTTGTTAATTCAATATTCTATATCATTATCAGAATATCAGTTTGTCTTTGCTTGATAATTGTAATAACTTGGCTAAATGTTGAGTATTGAGCAGGAACAGACTGTGTGATGATGATGATGATGATGTAGAAAGAGTTGTGACAGCTGGAGAGACAGTTGGTTGCTGAGAAGGACCAGTGCACGGGGAGTACAGGCCTGGCAAGCAGAGCCGTGCTCTCACAAGAGTTCCTCATACCATGAGTACAGATTGATGTATGGAGGGGGACCTCTGGAGCCAGCTGACAGGGGGGCTCATTATCCAAACATGGCTGATAAGTTTGTCTCAACAAATGGAGACAAGAAAGAAATCTAGAACATGAATCTGTGAAGGAGTCCTGCACACAAGTCCACAGACGTGTGGGGTTTATTTTGTGACAGTGTTGTGTTGGTTTAGATTTAATCAAAGCACCTAAAGTGGAGAGGACAGATAATCAAGTGTTGGACCAGCCAGCATTGCCTGAGGTTAATGAACATTTTGCTAGATACTGAAAATAAATAGTGTTTGAATCATTTCAGTCTTCTGTAAGTTACAGTAGTTCAGCCTCACAGTTCAAATGCAGCAGCATCAATGTTTTTTTCTAATGACACCCTTTCCCCATTACACCATCTTAAAGCAATGCAGTGCCATGATTCAAACTGTGGTACTTAGAGACTCATCATAGATTACCTTTTATCTCCCCAACTCCTCGACTCGCTCTGAGTGCAGCAAGAACCAGCCTCATTTTCTATAAATCACTGTGGCTCAGTGTGAGAGGAAGATGTGTCAGGGCTGACGCGGAGCTCCAACACATCCTTCTTTGTACTTTGGCTGATGCAGAACTCAAATTAATTATTAAAGTGTTTAGATAATGACTGTCCATGCTGTCAGGTAACTTGTTGGTCCTCTAGAAGCACATGTGGCCTCCTGTGAGGATCAGTGTTCTGACATTCACTAAGAATGTAAAGTGTTGCCCTATAATTGAGACCACTGCTGTTTTAATATTGTCCCTGTGAAGCAGCTGTATCTCCAGGTCTGTAGTATCCTAATGAAATATGGATGCATTGCATGCCTCCCTTGTCTTGTGTCTCCTCCTGC
>NW_027556890.1:12500-21680 GCF_041903045.1 Epinephelus lanceolatus | reverse complement strand
TGCCTCCAGCGCTGGGTGGAGGTGGGAGAATGAGGCCTGGGACGGTGAGAGTCTCCCCCAGAGAGGGGAGAGAAGAGGGAGGGAGACAGAGAGCCAGGGAGCTGGGTGAAGTGAGGGTGGAACACGGGGGATTAATTCCCCCTTTAATGCCTGCCTCCAGCGCTGGGTGGAGGTGGGAGAATGAGGCCTGGGACGGTGAGAGTCTCCCCCAGAGAGGGGAGAGAAGAGGGAGGGAGACAGAGAGCCAGGGAGCTGGGTGAAGTGAGGGTGGAACACGGGGGATTAATTCCCCCTTTAATGCCTGCCTCCAGCGCTGGGTGGAGGTGGGAGAATGAGGCCTGGGACGGTGAGAGTCTCCCCCAGAGAGGGGAGAGAAGAGGGAGGGAGACAGAGAGCCAGGGAGCTGGGTGAAGTGAGGGTGGTACAGGGATTAAAGTGTCCCCTAAGATCTGACTCCAGTGCTGGGTGGAGGTGGGAGAATGAGGCCTGGGACGGTGAGAGTCTCCCCCAGAGAGGGGAGAGGAGAGGGAGGGAGGGAGACAGAGAGCCAGAGAGCTGGGTGAAGTGAGCATGGAACACAGGGGATTAATTCCCCCTTTAATGCCTGCCTCCAGCGCTGGGTGGAGGTGGGAGAATGAGGCCTGGGAGGTTGAGAGTCTCCCCCAGAGAGGGGAGAGAAGAGGGAGGGAGACAGAGAGCCAGAGAGCTGGGTGAAGTGAGCATGGAACACAGGGGATTAATTCCCCCTTTAATGCCTGCCTCCAGCGCTGGGTGGAGGTGGGAGAATGAGGCCTGGGAGGTTGAGAGTCTCCCCCAGAGAGGGGAGAGAAGAGGGAGGGAGACAGAGAGCCAGAGAGCTGGGTGAAGTGAGGGTGGAACACGGGGGATTAATTCCCCCTTTAATGCCTGCCTCCAGCGCTGGGTGGAGGTGGGAGAATGAGGCCTGGGACGGTGAGAGTCTCCCCCAGAGAGGGGAGAGAAGAGGGAGGGAGACAGAGAGCCAGGGAGCTGGGTGAAGTGAGGGTGGAACACGGGGGATTAATTCCCCCTTTAATGCCTGCCTCCAGCGCTGGGTGGAGGTGGGAGAATGAGGCCTGGGACGGTGAGAGTCTCCCCCAGAGAGGGGAGAGAAGAGGGAGGGAGACAGAGAGCCAGGGAGCTGGGTGAAGTGAGGGTGGAACACGGGGGATTAATTCCCCCTTTAATGCCTGCCTCCAGCGCTGGGTGGAGGTGGGAGAATGAGGCCTGGGACGGTGAGAGTCTCCCCCAGAGAGGGGAGAGAAGAGGGAGGGAGACAGAGAGCCAGGGAGCTGGGTGAAGTGAGGGTGGTACAGGGATTAAAGTGTCCCCTAAGATCTGACTCCAGTGCTGGGTGGAGGTGGGAGAATGAGGCCTGGGACGGTGAGAGTCTCCCCCAGAGAGGGGAGAGGAGAGGGAGGGAGGGAGACAGAGAGCCAGAGAGCTGGGTGAAGTGAGCATGGAACACAGGGGATTAATTCCCCCTTTAATGCCTGCCTCCAGCGCTGGGTGGAGGTGGGAGAATGAGGCCTGGGAGGTTGAGAGTCTCCCCCAGAGAGGGGAGAGAAGAGGGAGGGAGACAGAGAGCCAGAGAGCTGGGTGAAGTGAGCATGGAACACAGGGGATTAATTCCCCCTTTAATGCCTGCCTCCAGCGCTGGGTGGAGGTGGGAGAATGAGGCCTGGGACGGTGAGAGTCTCCCCCAGAGAGGGGAGAGAAGAGGGAGGGAGGGAGACAGAGAGCCAGAGAGCTGGGTGAAGTGAGGATGGAACACAGGGGATTAATTCCCCCTTTAATGCCTGCCTCCAGCGCTGGGTGGAGGTGGGAGAATGAGGCCTGGGACGGTGAGAGTCTCCCCCAGAGAGGGGAGAGAAGAGGGAGGGAGGGAGACAGAGAGCCAGAGAGCTGGGTGAAGTGAGGATGGAACACAGGGGATTAATTCCCCCTTTAATGCCTGCCTCCAGCGCTGGGTGGAGGTGGGAGAATGAGGCCTGGGAGGTTGAGAGTCTCCCCCAGAGAGGGGAGAGAAGAGGGAGGGAGGGAGACAGAGAGCCAGAGAGCTGGGTGAAGTGAGCATGGAACACAGGGGATTAATTCCCCCTTTAATGCCTGCCTCCAGCGCTGGGTGGAGGTGGGAGAATGAGGCCTGGGACGGTGAGAGTCTCCCCCAGAGAGGGGAGAGAAGAGGGAGGGAGGGAGACAGAGAGCCAGAGAGCTGGGTGAAGTGAGGATGGAACACAGGGGATTAATTCCCCCTTTAATGCCTGCCTCCAGCGCTGGGTGGAGGTGGGAGAATGAGGCCTGGGAGGTTGAGAGTCTCCCCCAGAGAGGGGAGAGAAGAGGGAGGGAGACAGAGAGCCAGGGAGCTGGGTGAAGTGAGGGTGGTACAGGGATTAAAGTGTCCCCTAAGATCTGACTCCAGTGCTGGGTGGAGGTGGGAGAATGAGGCCTGGGACGGTGAGAGTCTCCCCCAGAGAGGGGAGAGAAGAGGGAGGGAGGGAGACAGAGAGCCAGAGAGCTGGGTGAAGTGAGGGTGGTACACGGGGGATTAATTCCCCCTTTAATGCCTGCCTCCAGTGCTGGGTGGAGGTGGGAGAATGAGGCCTGGGACGGTGAGAGTCTCCCCCAGAGAGGGGAGAGAAGAGGGAGGGAGACAGAGAGCCAGAGAGCTGGGTGAAGTGAGCATGGAACACAGGGGATTAATTCCCCCTTTAATGCCTGCCTCCAGCGCTGGGTGGAGGTGGGAGAATGAGGCCTGGGAGGTTGAGAGTCTCCCCCAGAGAGGGGAGAGAAGAGGGAGGGAGACAGAGAGCCAGAGAGCTGGGTGAAGTGAGGATGGAACACGGGGGATTAATTCCCCCTTTAATGCCTGCCTCCAGCGCTGGGTGGAGGTGGGAGAATGAGGCCTGGGACGGTGAGAGTCTCCCCCAGAGAGGGGAGAGAAGAGGGAGGGAGACAGAGAGCCAGAGAGCTGGGTGAAGTGAGGGTGGTACAGGGATTAAAGTGTCCCCTAAGATCTGACTCCAGTGCTGGGTGGAGGTGGGAGAATGAGGCCTGGGAGGTGGAGAGTCTCCCCCAGAGAGGGGAGAGAAGAGGGAGGGAGACAGAGAGCCAGAGAGCTGGGTGAAGTGAGCATGGAACACAGGGGATTAATTCCCCCTTTAATGCCTGCCTCCAGCGCTGGGTGGAGGTGGGAGAATGAGGCCTGGGACGGTGAGAGTCTCCCCCAGAGAGGGGAGAGAAGAGGGAGGGAGACAGAGAGCCAGGGAGCTGGGTGAAGTGAGGGTGGTACAGGGATTAAAGTGTCCCCTAAGATCTGACTCCAGTGCTGGGTGGAGGTGGGAGAATGAGGCCTGGGACGGTGAGAGTCTCCCCCAGAGAGGGGAGAGAAGAGGGAGGGAGACAGAGAGCCAGGGAGCTGGGTGAAGTGAGGGTGGTACAGGGATTAAAGTGTCCCCTAAGATCTGACTCCAGTGCTGGGTGGAGGTGGGAGAATGAGGCCTGGGACGGTGAGAGTCTCCCCCAGAGAGGGGAGAGAAGAGGGAGGGAGACAGAGAGCCAGAGAGCTGGGTGAAGTGAGGATGGAACACAGGGGATTAATTCCCCCTTTAATGCCTGCCTCCAGCGCTGGGTGGAGGTGGGAGAATGAGGCCTGGGACGGTGAGATTCTCCCCCAGAGAGGGAGGGAGACAGAGAGCCAGGGAGCTGGGTGAAGTGAGGGTGGTACAGGGATTAAAGTGTCCCCTAAGATCTGCCTCCAGCGCTGGGTGGAGGTGGGAGAATGAGGCCTGGGACGGTGAGAGTCTCCCCCAGAGAGGGGAGAGAGGAGGGAGGGAGACAGAGAGCCAGAGAGCTGGGTGAAGTGAGGGTGGAACACAGGGGATTAATTCCCCCTTTAATGCCTGCCTCCAGCGCTGGGTGGAGGTGGGAGAGTGATGCCTGGGAGGTTGAGAGTCTCCCCCAGAGAGGGGAGAGAGGAGGGAGGGAGACAGAGAGCCAGAGAGCTGGGTGAAGTGAGGGTGGAACACAGGGGATTAATTCCCCCTTTAATGCCTGCCTCCAGCGCTGGGTGGAGGTGGGAGAATGAGGCCTGGGAGGTTGAGAGTCTCCCCCAGAGAGGGGAGAGAGGAGGGAGGGAGACAGAGAGCCAGAGAGCTGGGTGAAGTGAGGGTGGTACAGGGATTAAAGTGTCCCCTAAGATCTTACTCCAGTGCTGGGTGGAGGTGGGAGAATGAGGCCTGGGACGGTGAGAGTCTCCCCCAGAGAGGGGAGAGAAGAGGGAGGGAGACAGAGAGCCAGGGAGCTGGGTGAAGTGAGCATGGAACACAGGGGATTAATTCCCCCTTTAATGCCTGCCTCCAGCGCTGGGTGGAGGTGGGAGAATGAGGCCTGGGACGGTGAGAGTCTCCCCCAGAGAGGGGAGAGAAGAGGGAGGGAGGGAGACAGCCAGCCAGAGAGCTGGGTGAAGTGAGCATGGAACACAGGGGATTAATTCCCCCTTTAATGCCTGCCTCCAGCGCTGGGTGGAGGTGGGAGAATGAGGCCTGGGAGGTTGAGAGTCTCCCCCAGAGAGGGGAGAGAAGAGGGAGGGAGACAGAGAGCCAGAGAGCTGGGTGAAGTGAGCATGGAACACAGGGGATTAATTCCCCCTTTAATGCCTGCCTCCAGCGCTGGGTGGAGGTGGGAGAATGAGGCCTGGGAGGTTGAGAGTCTCCCCCAGAGAGGGGAGAGAAGAGGGAGGGAGACAGCCAGCCAGAGAGCTGGGTGAAGTGAGCATGGAACACAGGGGATTAATTCCCCCTTTAATGCCTGCCTCCAGCGCTGGGTGGAGGTGGGAGAATGAGGCCTGGGACGGTGAGAGTCTCCCCCAGAGAGGGGAGAGAAGAGGGAGGGAGACAGCCAGCCAGAGAGCTGGGTGAAGTGAGCATGGAACACAGGGGATTAATTCCCCCTTTAATGCCTGCCTCCAGCGCTGGGTGGAGGTGGGAGAATGAGGCCTGGGACGGTGAGAGTCTCCCCCAGAGAGGGGAGAGAAGAGGGAGGGAGGGAGACAGAGAGCCAGAGAGCTGGGTGAAGTGAGCATGGAACACAGGGGATTAATTCCCCCTTTAATGCCTGCCTCCAGCGCTGGGTGGAGGTGGGAGAATGAGGCCTGGGAGGTTGAGAGTCTCCCCCAGAGAGGGGAGAGAAGAGGGAGGGAGACAGAGAGCCAGAGAGCTGGGTGAAGTGAGCATGGAACACAGGGGATTAATTCCCCCTTTAATGCCTGCCTCCAGCGCTGGGTGGAGGTGGGAGAATGAGGCCTGGGACGGTGAGAGTCTCCCCCAGAGAGGGGAGAGAAGAGGGAGGGAGACAGCCAGCCAGAGAGCTGGGTGAAGTGAGCATGGAACACAGGGGATTAATTCCCCCTTTAATGCCTGCCTCCAGCGCTGGGTGGAGGTGGGAGAATGAGGCCTGGGACGGTGAGAGTCTCCCCCAGAGAGGGGAGAGAAGAGGGAGGGAGGGAGACAGCCAGCCAGAGAGCTGGGTGAAGTGAGCATGGAACACAGGGGATTAATTCCCCCTTTAATGCCTGCCTCCAGCGCTGGGTGGAGGTGGGAGAATGAGGCCTGGGAGGTTGAGAGTCTCCCCCAGAGAGGGGAGAGAAGAGGGAGGGAGACAGAGAGCCAGAGAGCTGGGTGAAGTGAGCATGGAACACAGGGGATTAATTCCCCCTTTAATGCCTGCCTCCAGCGCTGGGTGGAGGTGGGAGAATGAGGCCTGGGAGGTTGAGAGTCTCCCCCAGAGAGGGGAGAGAAGAGGGAGGGAGACAGCCAGCCAGAGAGCTGGGTGAAGTGAGCATGGAACACAGGGGATTAATTCCCCCTTTAATGCCTGCCTCCAGCGCTGGGTGGAGGTGGGAGAATGAGGCCTGGGAGGTTGAGAGTCTCCCCCAGAGAGGGGAGAGAAGAGGGAGGGAGACAGAGAGCCAGAGAGCTGGGTGAAGTGAGCATGGAACACAGGGGATTAATTCCCCCTTTAATGCCTGCCTCCAGCGCTGGGTGGAGGTGGGAGAATGAGGCCTGGGAGGTTGAGAGTCTCCCCCAGAGAGGGGAGAGAAGAGGGAGGGAGACAGCCAGCCAGAGAGCTGGGTGAAGTGAGCATGGAACACAGGGGATTAATTCCCCCTTTAATGCCTGCCTCCAGCGCTGGGTGGAGGTGGGAGAATGAGGCCTGGGAGGTTGAGAGTCTCCCCCAGAGAGGGGAGAGAAGAGGGAGGGAGACAGAGAGCCAGAGAGCTGGGTGAAGTGAGCATGGAACACAGGGGATTAATTCCCCCTTTAATGCCTGCCTCCAGCGCTGGGTGGAGGTGGGAGAATGAGGCCTGGGAGGTTGAGAGTCTCCCCCAGAGAGGGGAGAGAAGAGGGAGGGAGACAGCCAGCCAGAGAGCTGGGTGAAGTGAGCATGGAACACAGGGGATTAATTCCCCCTTTAATGCCTGCCTCCAGCGCTGGGTGGAGGTGGGAGAATGAGGCCTGGGACGGTGAGAGTCTCCCCCAGAGAGGGGAGAGAAGAGGGAGGGAGGGAGACAGAGAGCCAGAGAGCTGGGTGAAGTGAGGATGGAACACAGGGGATTAATTCCCCCTTTAATGCCTGCCTCCAGTGCTGGGTGGAGGTGAGATAGGCGGAGGGCGGCGGGTCGGTCGGGGCCAGCGAGAGCCGAGCCCCGGGGGTGCCTGGCGCGAGCGGGGGCTCCGTGGGGCGCGTGGGGGCCGAGCACCGGTGGGGTCCACCCTTTGGCCGGGCCCGGGGGCCCGTGACCGGGTCGGCGGCGGCCGTTGCGGCGCTCCCCGGCCACGGGGCAGTGAAATGGACAGCCTGGCAAAGGCTGGGCGGAAACGGAGCTCATGCCCCCTTTAATGTCTGTCAAGGGTGAGGAGGGGCGGCGGGTCCGTCGGGGCCAGCGAGAGCCGAGCCCCGGGGGTGCCTGGCGCGAGCGGGGGCTCCGTGGGGCGCGTGGGGGCCGAGCACCGGTGGGGTCCACCCTTTGGCCGGGCCCGGGGGCCCGTGACCGGGTCGGCGGCGGCCGTTGCGGCGCTCCCCGGCCACGGGGCAGTGAAATGGACAGCCTGGCAAAGGCTGGGCGGAAACGGAGCTCATGCCCCCTTTAATGTCTGTCAAGGGTGAGGAGGGGCGGCGGGTCCGTCGGGGCCAGCGAGAGCCGAGCCCCGGGGGTGCCTGGCGCGAGCGGGGGCTCCGTGGGGCGCGTGGGGGCCGAGCACCGGTGGGGTCCACCCTTTGGCCGGGCCCGGGGGCCCGTGACCGGGTCGGCGGCGGCCGTTGCGGCGCTCCCCGGCCACGGGGCAGTGAAATGGACAGCCTGGCAAAGGCTGGGCGGAAACGGAGCTCATGCCCCCTTTAATGTCTGTCAAGGGTGAGGAGGGGCGGCGGGTCCGTCGGGGCCAGCGAGAGCCGAGCCCCGGGGGTGCCTGGCGCGAGCGGGGGCTCCGTGGGGCGCGTGGGGGCCGAGCACCGGTGGGGTCCACCCTTTGGCCGGGCCCGGGGGCCCGTGACCGGGTCGGCGGCGGCCGTTGCGGCGCTCCCCGGCCACGGGGCAGTGAAATGGACAGCCTGGCAAAGGCTGGGCGGAAACGGAGCTCATGCCCCCTTTAATGTCTGTCAAGGGTGAGGAGGGGCGGCGGGTCCGTCGGGGCCAGCGAGAGCCGAGCCCCGGGGGTGCCTGGCGCGAGCGGGGGCTCCGTGGGGCGCGTGGGGGCCGAGCACCGGTGGGGTCCACCCTTTGGCCGGGCCCGGGGGCCCGTGACCGGGTCGGCGGCGGCCGTTGCGGCGCTCCCCGGCCACGGGGCAGTGAAATGGACAGCCTGGCAAAGGCTGGGCGGAAACGGAGCTCATGCCCCCTTTAATGTCTGTCAAGGGTGAGGAGGGGCGGCGGGTCGGTCGGGGCCAGCGAGAGCCGAGCCCCGGGGGTGCCTGGCGCGAGCGGGGGCTCCGTGGGGCGCGTGGGGGCCGAGCACCGGTGGGGTCCACCCTTTGGCCGGGCCCGGGGGCCCGTGACCGGGTCGGCGGCGGCCGTTGCGGCGCTCCCCGGCCACGGGGCAGTGAAATGGACAGCCTGGCAAAGGCTGGGCGGAAACGGAGCTCATGCCCCCTTTAATGTCTGTCACCAGTGCTTGGCGGAGGTGCGAGAGGCGGAGATCGGAGGCTCCCAGAGAGGGGAGAGGGAAAAATGGATGAAAATAGGGTAAAACAGGAGAAAGCCTCCCTCCCTCCTCTATTTCATTTGTTTTTCTTTCCCCCAGGGCTTCATCCAGCAGGGAGGTCGGAGGCTTCCAGCCAGGCGAGAGGGAGAGATGTGAGAAAATCGGATGAAATAGAGTGAGCTTTCTCCCTCGGTTATTTCCCGTGTTTAAACCAAAGCGGCCGGAGTGGAGTACCAGGGGCGCGAGTGTGGGACGGGTGAAGTGCCCGGGGTAAGCGGCCGGAGCTCCGGCCGCTTCCCCGGCGCCTTCTCCCCGTCAAACACTTGGAAAAATCTCAGCAGCGGTGATTTCCATCCAGCAGGGAGGTCGGAGGCTTCCAGCCAGGCGAGAGGGAGAGATGTGAGAAAATCGGATGAAATAGAGTGAGCTTTCTCCCTCGGTTATTTCCCGTGTTTAAACCAAAGCGGCCGGAGCGGAGTACCAGGGGCGCGAGTGTGGGACGGGTGAAGTGCCCGGGGTAAGCGGCCGGAGCTCCGGCCGCTTCCCCGGCGCCTTCTCCCCGTCAAACACTTGGAAAAATCTCAGCAGCGGTGATTTCCATCCAGCAGGGAGGTCGGAGGCTTCCAGCCAGGCGAGAGGGAGAGATGTGAGAAAATCGGATGAAATAGAGTGAGCTTTCTCCCTCGGTTATTTCCCGTGTTTAAACCAAAGCGGCCGGAGCGGAGTACGAGGGGCGCGAGTGTGGGACGGGAGAAGTGCCCGGGGTAAGCGGCCGGAGCTCCGGCTGAAAAATTTCAGCAGCGGTGATTTCCAAACCTCTAAGTTTGAGACGGGGAGAAGGCGCGGGGTAAGCGGCGGAGCTCCGGCCGCTTCCCCGGCGCCTTCTCCCCGTCAAACACTTAGAAAAATTTCAGCAGCGGTGATTTCCAAACCTCTAAGTTTGAGACGGGGAGAAGGCGCG
>NW_027556890.1:0-2500 GCF_041903045.1 Epinephelus lanceolatus | reverse complement strand
AGGGGAGAGGAGAGGGAGGGAGACAGAGAGCCAGAGAGCTGGGTGAAGTGAGGGTGGTACACGGGGGATTAATTCCCCCTTTAATGCCTGCCTCCAGCGCTGGGTGGAGGTGGGAGAATGAGGCCTGGGAGGTTGAGAGTCTCCCCCAGAGAGGGGAGAGAGGAGGGAGGGAGACAGAGAGCCAGAGAGCTGGGTGAAGTGAGGGTGGAACACAGGGGATTAATTCCCCCTTTAATGCCTGCCTCCAGCGCTGGGTGGAGGTGGGAGAATGAGGCCTGGGAGGTTGAGAGTCTCCCCCAGAGAGGGGAGAGAGGAGGGAGGGAGACAGAGAGCCAGAGAGCTGGGTGAAGTGAGGGTGGTACAGGGATTAAAGTGTCCCCTAAGATCTTACTCCAGTGCTGGGTGGAGGTGGGAGAATGAGGCCTGGGACGGTGAGAGTCTCCCCCAGAGAGGGGAGAGGAGAGGGAGGGAGACAGAGAGCCAGAGAGCTGGGTGAAGTGAGCGTGGAACACAGGGGATTAATTCCCCCTTTAATGCCTGCCTCCAGCGCTGGGTGGAGGTGGGAGAATGAGGCCTGGGACGGTGAGAGTCTCCCCCAGAGAGGGGAGAGAGGAGGGAGGGAGACAGAGAGCCAGAGAGCTGGGTGAAGTGAGGGTGGTACAGGGATTAAAGTGTCCCCTAAGATCTTACTCCAGTGCTGGGTGGAGGTGGGAGAATGAGGCCTGGGACGGTGAGAGTCTCCCCCAGAGAGGGGAGAGAAGAGGGAGGGAGACAGAGAGCCAGGGAGCTGGGTGAAGTGAGGGTGGTACAGGGATTAAAGTGTCCCCTAAGATCTGACTCCAGTGCTGGGTGGAGGTGGGAGAATGAGGCCTGGGAGGTTGAGAGTTTCCCCCAGAGAGGGGAGAGAGGAGGGAGGGAGACAGAGAGCCAGAGAGCTGGGTGAAGTGAGGGTGGTACAGGGATTAAAGTGTCCCCTAAGATCTGACTCCAGTGCTGGGTGGAGGTGGGAGAATGATGCCTGGGAGGTTGAGAGTCTCCCCCAGAGAGGGGAGAGAGGAGGGAGGGAGACAGAGAGCCAGAGAGCTGGGTGAAGTGAGGGTGGTACAGGGATTAAAGTGTCCCCTAAGATCTGACTCCAGTGCTGGGTGGAGGTGGGAGAATGATGCCTGGGAGGTTGAGAGTCTCCCCCAGAGAGGGGAGAGAGGAGGGAGTGAGACAGAGAGCCAGAGAGCTGGGTGAAGTGAGGGTGGTACAGGGATTAAAGTGTCCCCTAAGATCTTACTCCAGTGCTGGGTGGAGGTGGGAGAATGAGGCCTGGGAGGTTGAGAGTCTCCCCCAGAGAGGGGAGAGAAGAGGGAGGGAGACAGAGAGCCAGAGAGCTGGGTGAAGTGAGGGTGGAACACGGGGGATTAATTCCCCCTTTAATGCCTGCCTCCAGCGCTGGGTGGAGGTGGGAGAATGAGGCCTGGGACGGTGAGAGTCTCCCCCAGAGAGGGGAGAGAAGAGGGAGGGAGACAGAGAGCCAGGGAGCTGGGTGAAGTGAGGGTGGAACACGGGGGATTAATTCCCCCTTTAATGCCTGCCTCCAGCGCTGGGTGGAGGTGGGAGAATGAGGCCTGGGACGGTGAGAGTCTCCCCCAGAGAGGGGAGAGAAGAGGGAGGGAGACAGAGAGCCAGGGAGCTGGGTGAAGTGAGGGTGGAACACGGGGGATTAATTCCCCCTTTAATGCCTGCCTCCAGCGCTGGGTGGAGGTGGGAGAATGAGGCCTGGGACGGTGAGAGTCTCCCCCAGAGAGGGGAGAGAAGAGGGAGGGAGACAGAGAGCCAGGGAGCTGGGTGAAGTGAGGGTGGTACAGGGATTAAAGTGTCCCCTAAGATCTGACTCCAGTGCTGGGTGGAGGTGGGAGAATGAGGCCTGGGACGGTGAGAGTCTCCCCCAGAGAGGGGAGAGGAGAGGGAGGGAGGGAGACAGAGAGCCAGAGAGCTGGGTGAAGTGAGCATGGAACACAGGGGATTAATTCCCCCTTTAATGCCTGCCTCCAGCGCTGGGTGGAGGTGGGAGAATGAGGCCTGGGAGGTTGAGAGTCTCCCCCAGAGAGGGGAGAGAAGAGGGAGGGAGACAGAGAGCCAGAGAGCTGGGTGAAGTGAGCATGGAACACAGGGGATTAATTCCCCCTTTAATGCCTGCCTCCAGCGCTGGGTGGAGGTGGGAGAATGAGGCCTGGGAGGTTGAGAGTCTCCCCCAGAGAGGGGAGAGAAGAGGGAGGGAGACAGAGAGCCAGAGAGCTGGGTGAAGTGAGGGTGGAACACGGGGGATTAATTCCCCCTTTAATGCCTGCCTCCAGCGCTGGGTGGAGGTGGGAGAATGAGGCCTGGGACGGTGAGAGTCTCCCCCAGAGAGGGGAGAGAAGAGGGAGGGAGACAGAGAGCCAGGGAGCTGGGTGAAGTGAGGGTGGAACACGGGGGATTAATTCCCCCTTTAATGCCTGCCTCCAGCGCT